>NC_081809.1:1462500-1735000 GCF_030704535.1 Vitis vinifera
GTCTTTTAATGAATTACCAAGAATGTTTTTGGTAATGCATCCACCATCTTTCTCTTCCCATTCATTTTGTCCTTTTTTAAGTTTTTGTAGTTGTTTGATAAATCATTATAATGATTTAATTTAAGTTATGAAACATGTTCAAAACATTTTAAAAAATAATATTAAATTATAACTTAAAATTTAAAATATTTTTGATAAGTCATTTTAATTACATTAAATTATGTATAAATTAATTTAAAATTATTTCAAATTATTATACATTAAATTTTACCCAACCTATATATAGCATATATTAAATTAAAAATTATTAAATATTATATTTTAAATTCTAAGAAACTCTGTATATAGCATATATCTTTCTTAATTAAATAATATGTTATTTTATGTTTTTTTTTCCATAAATACGATGACATTGTAAATATTTAAATGGTTCGTCATGTTTCTAATTTTGAAAAATAAAAGAGAATTGTTTTAAAAGAGCATGTTATTTTCATCTATTTAATATATATATATAAATTTATTATTAAGCATGACAGCATTATTCTTCCATCTTCACAATTTAAAATCGATATAAAAAAACTTCAAATATAAAAGTTTGTTTGACCGTATAATTTCCAAGAGAGTTCGAAATCCTTTTCTGATCTCAGATGGATGGACATGCAAAAGGGAATTTCTACTGGACTTACCCATGTGCAATGCAAGAAGTTCCTTGACTTCGGAACGACTGCCGGCAAAGTCTTCTTCCGTCGCTGCTTACTCTTTCTCTCGATCCTTTTCTTTCCTATTTTTCTTCCTTTCGATCCTACCTTATTAGCGAACCGCGAAACTTTATACCCTATAAAATTATTACTACTGCTCATCACCCCTTGTATATTGCCTTTATATTTTTAAAAACAAAAAACTTATCTTAAAATTTTATAACATTGTTTGATTGTCATTTTATGAAAATAATTTTAAAAACAAAGTAAAATAGAAAATAATTTTCAAATAACAAGTAAAATTTGTTTTTACCGGTTTTAAAACACGGGCCTTTTGGCCATGTTTTTTGAAATTTTTTTTAAATGTTTTTAAGTTAAATAATAAAAAATGGTTTTTAAAAATAAGTTTCCGAAAATATGGTCAAATAGCCTTGGTATTTTTCTAAATTTTAAAAAAATCTAAAATTTTTCAATAAGGAAATAAATTTCAAAATAAAATATACTGATATACATAATTTATTAATTTTTAAAATATAATTTGAAAAAAAAATCAATTTAATTAGTATTAGAAAGTTATAAACTAACACTCATTTGGAATGACTTGCTGATTTATTCTCTATATATAACCATATTTTTACAAAATTTTCATTAGACTGATAAATATCAAAACAAATAAAATATAGTGTATTGAATTTATTAATGGAATTAAGAATTTTAAGAATAACTTGAAACTCAAATAGTAATATAACCAATACCATAAATTAGGGATAAAAATTGGTATTGAGTTATTCTATTGTTTTTAGGCATGGATCCATGATTTTGTGAATTTTTATTTTTCACCATAAAAATAAACACCAAATTAAAGTAATGTTTAATGTCTTATATTTATTAACCAGTGTAATAAAATTTTAAAATAATTTGAAATTCAAATATTGATTTATTTAATCGTAATTTTATGGGTAAAAATTGATCCACTATGATTTTATTATTTTTAAAATTATATTAAATTTATTAATAAATTTCATAATTTTTTAAAATAATTTAAAACTTGAAACTAGACGTAATCACTATAAAAAACAATATACCAAAACCCACATTAACAATCATGCCATACAAACACTTTTATTGTCTGCTTTGGATCTATCAAAATTTAGTTAAAATTTTACATTCATTAGAAGAATCCATTCATCAACTCAAGAGATAATATATTTTTCAAGAATCAATTAGGTTCTATTAGGAAAACAATTTTAAAACTGTTATTTGATTTTTATTTTTTATTTTTATAGAAAGTTTGTTTGAGATTTGGAATATTTTCAATTTATTTTTCACATTTCTAAATACATATTTTTTAAATAACATTTATATTCAGTACACTATTTCCAATTATTCTTTATATTTGGAGCATTGTTTTTTTGAAATTTTTTTAAAATAAATTAAAATAATTAAAATACATTCCCAAAATATCCATGTTTTGTGTTTTTAAAAATAGTCACTTAGGTTTTGTTTGGTAATTGTTTTTTAAAACAGTTTTGAAAAAATAGGTTTTAAGAATAGTTTTTGAAAATTGTTTTTAATGTTTTGTAAAACAAAAGTCTTTAGAACCTAAAATCGTTTTTAACATGTTGTTAATGTTTTTAAAAATAATTTTTACATCTATAGCTTTATTTTTAACCATTATATATGTTTGTATAATTATTTTTTTAAACAGTTCTCAAAAAAACAACTAAAAGTAATTAAAAGATATTATATAAAAACATTATGCTTTCTATTTTCTAATAGTAAAAAATAAAAAGAAAACATAGAACAGTTTATGATTGTTAAACGCGTTTTTTAGATTTTTTGTTATAAAAAAAAAAAACCGTTTTTGAAAATTATTTTTAAATGTTTAGTAAATGTTTTTTTTAAGCAATTCTGGAAAATATTTTATAAGAACAATTTTTAAAAATTATTTTTTAAAATATTGTAGAACAAAAGTTTGTTTGAAACTCAAAATATTTTTTAACTTGTTTTTAATATTTTTAAAAATATTTCTTATATTTATAATTTTTTTTTAATCATTATACATGTGCATATACTTATTTTTTTTAAACATCTCTTAAAAAACAATTAAAAATGTTATATGAAAACATATTGTTTTATGTTTTTTATAACAAAAAAATAGAAAACAGTACATGGTTGTCAAATGTGTTTTCTAATTTTTTTTGTTATATTATCGAAAACAATTACCAAACAAATCCTTAAATTTTTGTAACTTTTTTTAAAGTTAGTAGTTTTTAAAATGCTAAGAAAATGGTTGGGATGGTATTTAATACGCTCATATTTATTTATATTAATAATTTTAGTTAATATAATATGTTTGTCATTGTGACTAATTTTAAAATAATTTTTTTTTGTAGAGAATAAAAATTCATTTGGCCGTCTAATTTAAAAACAATTTATTTTATTTAAAAAAAAATAAAAAACTATTTTTTAAAATTTATAACATTACCCAACCATCGGCTCCTGAAAACAATTTTAAAAACAAAGTGAAGTGATAACAAGTAAAAGTCGTTTTCACAATTTTAAAAAAACGAAAGAAAAACATGAACCAAACTTGCTTTTAAAAGTTGTTTTTTATTATTTAACTTAAAAACAGTTTATAAAAACAAGTTAAAAAAAAACATGACCTATCAATTCATCAAATTGTTTTGACCATTTGATATCCAAATTCAAATTATTTGATGTGACATCCAATTGACTAAAAATTAATTGTATGGTCACACATTATAAAACTTTGTGAAACCACAAAATTAGAATCTTGTTTAATTATAGATTTTTTTATTTTTAATTTAAAAAACTTGACCTAAATAATCCTAAGATTAAATTCCTAGTTTGATAGTATCATTAACATCACCTATTTTCTGTACATTTTTAATGAGATAATTAATAAAGAAAATAAGGATAGCATACTAATTTCATAGATAATTTCCTCCTAGTTGCTTCCAAAAGAAAACCCTCCATCTCTTCTACAAATTATTCTTTACGAGTTTTACTGGGAATATGATAATAAATCAAATCCGTACATATTTGTGGTAATACCTAGTTCTTGGTCAATAAAATAATCATTTTCCCATGAGACTTACATAATATGGAGGAGTTACCTACTTCGGATATGTCAATTGATCTAAGGTCTCCTACGCTCAACTCGATTTGACGTCTTTTTTACGTCGTCCGCGAATTAAGTTAATTGTACAAGATTACGATTAAGTTATCAAATAATCGTGAGATTTTTCCTTTCCACTCGCTTCCTTCACAAGGTTTCCTATTGATAAAGTTTAACATCACTTCACGGAATCATTCCCCTTTAATAAAGGAGGAGCAACAGTACATCACCGCTTCGCTTCCATTCTCTCCCAACTACTCATCCTACAAAACGGCATCGTTTTATAGCGAGGTCTCAGACTCTCAGGATAGTGCTCCATTGTACCCTGCAATCTTCAAAACTTGACTGTTTGTTTCTAGAAGCACCGCTCAGTCCTCAAAACGGATCGTTATAGACAAAAACGACGCCGTTTTGGCAGTTACGGCCAAATTAATTTCCCAGAGCAGAGGAGGAGATTCGACAGCCCAATCACCCCCAAAAAGTCATGAGAAAATTGCATAATTACGAATTCCACACCGTCCAAACAAAAATCATAAAACATAAAGAACTAACTGTACACTGTATCAGTATAAACAACAATCAAGCTCTGCAAATCTGACAAACACGGTAGGAAACATGAATTCAATGGAGCACCTTGCCTTCACAATCTGCAATTCACCTATTAAGATGGGAGTTCCGGAGACGGAAGCGTCTGGTTTCCGTTGATTCACACAGAGCCATGTCTATAGCAAGAGAACTCTCGGAAGTTAAGCTATCAGAGAGTGCAGCCGCAGAAAACGAAAAAGAAGCAAAGCATCGCGACCAAAGCCAACGATTCCAGCACATACACGAAGGTCCACAAGACGCTATCCAAGATCGAGAAATCTAACCACCTGAAGCTCTGCGTGGACCACCCCGCCGTGAAGTAGGAGAAGTCGAATTCCGGCCACCGGAATATTGAGAAGGATATCGAGAAATCGAATTCCGGCCACCGGAAAGTTGATGCTGACCACCTCCCACACATCTCTCTCAGGCTCGTCTCTCATACGGTAAAGTTGGAACTGGAATTTGGCAGTATTATTTATCTATCCGGGAGATGTCTGGCGCACCAATTTTAATCTACTGACGACCCACAGTTATCAAGTACAACCTCTCCAGCATAGATTGATCTGGCCGTACAGGAAGTGATTAGTTACAGCGAGGCCCACAGGTATGAACGGTAGACCCCAATCGCTTCTGATAATCTTGAAAACACGAATATCTAAGAAATCAAGATATACGCACGTGAAACATGCGTGACAAATTGTTAGCAATGATAGCAAGTTTAAAGTGATTAATTTTTAATGGGATGTGTACCGTTCATTAAATTTCTAATAATTTTAAATTTTAAAATCAAATTAAAGGTTTGGGATTAGCTACTGATGGAAATATTAAATTAAATATTAATTTTCTATTGTATTGATGACAGAATGGTAGGTTGCATAACGAAGATATTGTCTAGATTTATGAAATTTATTTATTTATTTTTTTAACTTCCCATCTAAAAAAATTATAATTATTCTGTCTCCTCACCCTTTCAATCCTATCTAATATCTGTCTATCGTTCAACGGTCATACACGAGCCACCTGGACCTTTGCTATGGTTTTTTTTTGTCTTATCTTACTAAGCCTACCACGAAGACCGTGGAATCGACTCTTGATTCTTTAATTTGAGTAAATGTATTATTAATCTAAACGCATGAGGTGGTGTCGTGTCGGTATTTGTAATATGCATCTACCACAAGGCCTCAGCCTGTCATTTTCGCGTGTCCAGATTTTTCTTGAATATTTCCCAAAAATGGAAAATCTTAATTCCTAAAGAAATGGGTTCTGGATGGATGGAGAAGGGGGAATTAAAAACTGGAGATATTCGTATGAGTCTAGGATTTAGGTGGGAATCAATGGATACCGGGGCACACGGCTGGATAAGGAAAAAAATAAAAAAATAGAAAAGAGTAAAAGGACTGTTTGGAATTGATTAGTGGGAGATTAATTCAGTGTTTCGCTGTTTGGTGATCTGATTTTGGGTCCAACTTTGACTAGTTGTTGTTCTGAAAAGGTAGCCGATAAAATTAGGGATGCAAGACAAGTTTATTAAATGGCACCGAGGAGGGTTTGATAAATCAACCCCCTTAATAATTAATCAAGGGACAACCGGTTAACAGTAAGTAAATCATTAATCATCCCACTTTGAAAAAGTAACCTCTCACCCTTTTTTTCAACCTAAAAAAAAAATACATATTTTAAATAAAAAATACTCTTATATGTTTCTAAAATGCATATATAAATAATAAAAATATTAAAGCGTATTTATGTCAAAAATTCTTAACCCTTTTAAGTTCAAAAATAAGAAATATTAATTTTATAAATTTGAGATATTTTCATCATTTTAATTGATTAATCCATTAATTAAAAAGTAATTTGATTAAAAAATCAATTAAAACCTAAAATTTAAAATTTAATAAATGTTTTTTTTTTTTTTTACAAAAAGTAAAAATAATGGAAAAACTACGATGTTTGTTTTTTTACTTAATTTTAAATCAAACTTTAATGTTTGACAGTGTTAAATATTAATTTGTTTGTTTTTATAGTATTTTATTTCTATTAAATATTAAAAAATAAAAAATAAATATATTTTTTATTTAGAAATATATATATATATATATATATATATATATATTGACTTTTTTTATTTAGTAAAAAAATTATAATAAGTCATGAAAAAATAGAAAAACAAATAACTTAAATTCTAAAAATAAATTACTTTTAATAAAAAGTCAAAAAAACAAATACTATTTATTTACGTGTGAATATATTTTAATATATATATATATATATAGACAATTAGATTTTTTAATCAAATATTTCTTAATTAGATAAGCATAGTAGATAAGACGTGAATGACCATCTTTTATCATTTTCCATTTACTAGTCATTAGCTTTAAAAAAGAAGACAAATCCCCACAAACCCACTACTTTCCCCCTCCCTTGTTTGTACTATGCGTATTAGCATAATTGGTGGAAGGGTGACTCTTCCTATTCCCAAACAATTATCCATATTTTAAAAGGCATATCGTAAAATTTAATTATTATTACGCGCTTTGACCCTTTTTTATATTTAAATTTATCTTTTAATCAAAGAATTTTACCAGTCAAGGTTTTGTTCCATTGCATTGGATTTCCTTCTCAAGCAATCTTAGCGGGATCATTTTGAATAATTACAATGGTTTTTTTTTTTTTGGTAGGGTTTGAACAAGACATATTCTCTTAAATATAATTAATATATAAGAGGGAATATCGTAAATGTTGACTAGAGAAACGCATGACCACCACGTTAAGGTTTCCCATTTGCTCATCTTGAACATAAGTATTAAAATAAGGTTCATCAAATTAAGGTTTTCAATTTCTTCGTCTTAAACATGAAGACGATAGATTCTTCTGATTTGACAACGGAAACACCTCAAGAGATAAAAAGTTTTCCCTTTCTTCATATTCCCGTCCATTCTTTTATTTTTATTTTTAGTCCTTACCTTTTGATTTTTATATCATTTTTTATAAACCTTTTTATGTTAGTAAGTAAATTTGTGGAGTGACTTACTGAAAGCTACTAAAAATAACGAATGATTAAGAGTTTGTTTGACAATTAATTTAAAAAGTAGATTTAAAAAAACAGTTCTAATATTTTTCATGTTTACGTGCATGAATTTTATAATCAACTTGATGAATTAATTTCAAGATATAATGTTTTTTTATTATTATTATAACAAGTTGTTTAAAAGGATCTCCCATTTTTCCTTTAAATATTTTGTTTTTTTTAATACTTTGATTCAAATACCTATTGTTTTATTGTTTGTTTAGCAGCTTTATATAATTCAGAAAATACTAATTTTTTCGAAGCCTCTTATACATATTTATCATCAAAAGGTGTTATTCAATAATGTATATTTAGTAGACCCTTACTAACACCAACAAGCATTTGTTCATATTTATCATCAAAAGGTTTTATTCAATAATATCTATCTAATAGATCCCTACTAACACCAATAAGCATTCAAATATCTGTCATATATTAATTCGTGATAGTACTTTTAATGGGTTAAAGATCAATGTTTATAGCCATTTTAATGCTAGAAAGTCTAAAAACCATTTTTAAAATGGGTGTAAAAGCACTTTAATATTTGATGTTTAAAAGTGATTTTGATAATAAGATATGGCAAAAAAAGTCATTTTTGGAAGAAATAATAACCAATTCAAGTTATTTTCTAAAATCTTAAAATGATATTTAAAATATTATCAAATGCCTAGTTTTTGTAGGGAAAGTGCTTTTAAGTATTTAAAAAAGATTACCAATACTTAAAAAAATACTTTAAATGGATTTTACATTAAATGGAAAAAAACGAAGGAATCACCTATCAAGTGTTAATTTTGTAATTATTTGAAGTCATTAAATAATAAATTTTAAATTTAACCAAATAATTTAAAATTATTTTAAAATTATTAAATTTAAATAAAAACTTGAGGAAAATAGACAAAATATAAATAAATAAATAATGAATTTAGTTTTACTATTTGCTTATTCAAATTTACTTTATTTCTTTATTTTCATATGCAATATGAAATTTTAAAGTTATATAATTTTTAAATAGAAAATCAAATAAAAGGGATAGATTTTTTTTTTCCATTATTTCTTTTTGTGATTGGAACATATCTTAAAATGGTTTGAAAATTTCCAATGTACTTCGTGTTCACCATTGGCCGAAATCTTGGTCGTGGGCTGAGTCTAAACAATTACTGGGGTCCAAAATTGGGCCAGCCCGACCCTGTATCTGAAGCCAGGTCAGGAAAACCAGCATGGGCTTTAAACTGAGCCACCCTCCCTATGGCCCTACCACGTGTCATATGCGATGTGGAGTGGCGTTGAAAAAGTAAATCACGTATGGGGATCTGTTTTTCAAAATATGTTTAGTAGTTTTTTTGACACAAATATTTTGTTTGAGAATTTGTTGTTTGTAAATAGCGTGTTTTCTAAAAATATATTTTAATTATTTTTATTTTTATTTTTAAGGATTATTTAAAAATATAGATATATAAATATGAAAAATTATTAAAAATATATTTTTAAATATTTAAAAATTTAAAAAAACTATTTAATAATATTTTAAGTCTCTACATAGATTTTTAACATAATAGAAGTGTTTTTAAAAAATACTCTCAAAACTTAAAACTGATTTGATCAAGCAATTTAAAAATAGTTTTCTATTTTTAAAAAATTTTAAATACTATTTTACTATGTTTTTTAAAAATAATTTTAAAAAAACATAAGTCCATATAGTCTAAAATTTATTTTTAAAAACTATTTTTAAATTAAAACATAAATAATAGTTTTTAAAAATCGGTTTAAAAAACACATGAGACCAAACCCCTTCTTTTTTCAAAAACAGCTTGTTATTATATTTGAAGTGTCAAACCTGATTAACCACAATCTCAACAATTGAAATTAATATTTTATTATGATTATTTAGAATTTTTCTAATTGAGTGAATTATTCAAACCTTTATATTTACTTTTATATCAATGTGGTTTCTTTGTCATATTTCCAAGCACATCTTACTATTGGAAACTTCTAGAACACAAAATAAAAAGGATAAAACATTCACTAATGGCTAAAAATGAAAGGATTTATAATTGAAATTTAAAGAAAAATAAATAGAAATTGAAAAAAAATAAATCAATAAAAAAGGAATTAATAAACTGAATATCTATAACATACATAAATTAAATATATTTGAAATTAATTTCTATCATTTAGTCAAAGAGTAAAAATAAAAAATAAAAAATTATAATTAGACAATAGAAAATGAAAGATCTTCACCCATTACACAGAAATAATATGAAAGGAAATTAAATAGGTAATAATTAAGAAATTTAGAATTAGTATATAAAAAAAAAGATTAGATAAAAAAAAGTCAAAATCACTTTATATACTTTCTCCGGAAAGCATTTTACTTTTACGGTTTTATCCCAGCCGGCCCTAGTGGAGAACCGGTTCCGTGGAATATTCCAGAAGACAAATATCTAAAAGAGGAAAACCCTAACCCTAGATACCACCATGCCTGGCACGTGACTTCAACTTGAGATGGAAATTTAGAGCGCCGCAAAGGCCTACTAACACAAACATACGAGTGCTCTCACTGAAACCGTCCGATTGACTGACACGTCATCAATCCGTGTCAGTTCGTCTTTCAACGGCTGAGATTAGGTTGCAGAGTTACCTGGTAGAACGAGCGAAGAAGCTCCTGTCTACTGGTCTCTCACCTCCCCTGTTTTTTTTCGAATTTTGATTTTAATTTTTTTCGCCAATTTTGGGTGAAAAAATTTCCCGAGAAAATTTTGACATGAAGATCATGGATGAAGAGAGGGAATTCGAGGAGGAGAAGGAAATTAGGGTTTCGAATGGGAAGATGAATGGAGATGGGGTAGACGACGAAGACGACGGCGGGGAGGAGGCTGAGAAAAACAACGTCGTGGAAGACGGCGAGGAGGAAGATGGTGATGAGGACGATGACGATGATGACGACGACGACGACGACGACGACGACGATGAGGATGATGATGATGATGTGCAGGAGGTTCTTCAGTCGTCCGGTGGTCCTCCGGTTCAATCGGTAGACGACGACGAAGATGAGGACGAGGGCGATGAGGAGGAAGATGAAGATGGCGAGGGTGATGGTGATGACGACGACGACGACGACGATGAAGAAGACGAGGAAAACGAAGAAGAGGTAATTATCTCAAAATTAAGCGTATTTTTCTTGTTAATATATTGTAACGAAGTTTTAGGCTTATTCATTGGTGAAAATCATCAGATCCGGTGTTTTTTTATTGTTATACGTTCTTTTTGTTGGAGAAAAATTGATGTCTGCCTCTTTTTCTTCGATACTAATTTCGTGCTAAGATTGATGCTTTTTTTGCGTGTTCAGCATGCTATATATTTGCTGTTGATCTATCTTTTCCTTGCATATTTTCATGGATTTGCAATTTCTATTTCAGATCTGTTTGTGCATATATGAGAATTGGATTACTGTTACCTTGTATTTGTAGTTATTGCCTTTAATCTATCAGTATCATTTGTGTTCAGAGAGGGAAAGATGTTTTAGAAACTATCTAAAAAAGGCTTTAAGTTTCTGATCTGTTGTAATTTTTCACTTCTATGATGCTGTAGTTTTATTTCATGAATTTTCAATATTTGTTGTTCTGGATGAAGAAGTCTGGCAGAAACTTCATAGATCTATATGATATTTCAGATTTTCTATTATAGATCTAATATCTTTTACACTAGAATTTTGTCATTTTCTAGGTGTTATGTTCTCTTAGTAAAGTCACTCTTGAATTTTTAGGTTTATTTTAGGAAATTAGATGCTGTAATGTTAGTACTGAACTGACTACATCTACAGATCTACTCGTATTATTACAATCATCTGTTTTATTGTTCTTGTTCCATCACGAATTGCATAATCCACTGTTCTTGATGGCTCCGCCATCTCTTTGTGCTATTGAAATTATTGGGGGTTTGGGATGTTTCATTCTTCAAAACATTATATATCCCTCGTGTCAAATCCACCGGATTTGAGCAGGTTGGAGTTGGAAAAAGGGTTTGTTGAAATTGTAGTAACCTTATACGGTAGTACCTGTATTTTCTACTTTGTGTTTGACAAATCTTTTCCTCCTGCTAACTTATTGTTCTTTATGGATGAATGAAATTCCATGCGGTCTTGGAACAACCCTATTACCGTTTTTAATAATTTTTATTTTAATTTCAGTAGATTTGGTTCTTATCATAAGAGAAAAATGATTATGCAGGTAAATTAGGCTGATTTTTGTTTCTTATGCATGTTCTCTGGTCTCTTTTTGAGTGAAGATTTCCCTCGTGTTATGGGGAATATTGGCATCCACTGAAGCAAATATTTATTTGCTCTGTAAAAGTTCAAAATTTAGGTGTTAAAACAATCATAGATAGCAAGTTTTGATTTGGGTTCTTCCTTCCAGTCTGGATCACCTATTTTCATAGGTCTAAACTACAAAAGATCGGTTAAACACTGGATCAAAATGGTCCTTTCATTAGATTGTGGAGTTACCAAACTGGCCTCTGAATTATCCATGGAAGTCATGATCTCAAAACTGAGGAGTACCAGCGTTTAGGGTGTACCCAAGTTTTCCCTCACCAGGTCAACAATTTTTATCCTCTTTTTAAAGTAAAATAATTTATTCTCTCTTTTTTGTCTGGAGAATTTTTCTTTCATTTTTCTTCTTTGTTTCAGATTTATTGCAACATGTATTTCTACATTTCAACCTTTTTTTTCACACCTTTTTTGTGCTTCCCAGTGGAATATGTGGGAGAGGGTAATTTCTTTTAGTTTACCATCTTTTGTAGGATCAACATGTTGCTACAGGATTGGTTAAAATCAAGGTGTAACTATTTCTATTGGGGCCCATAGCTTTGACATCGTCCTGCTGGACTGTAATATAGTTATTTATGATTTGTTAAGTTCAAGGTTATCATTTCTTAGTGTCATTAGTTACTCCAAATAACCTATATGGTATTTCCTGCCACCAACTTCACGTTCAAGGTTTAGCATATTCTAATAACCTTTTTTGCCCTCCCAATTAATTTGGTTGCAATTATGGTCATTACCCTCCCCACACAGAAACTCAAATATCAACCGCAAGTTTGCAAGTTTAACTTCAGTTTCTGATTTCCCAAATTCTGCTCATATACCTCATTTGATATTTGAGAAAATGAGAACAAAAAATGAAATATTTAATCTTTGATCGAGTCCTCAATTGAGGTGCATTCATCATTTAAAAAGAGAAACAGCCGCAATAAAATATGAATCAAAGACAGTTTTCTTTTCTTTCCAGTCTTGACAACCAAATAGAGGATTAATGGTGCTGTTTGTGGATTGATAGGGATGGCTCTGATGCTTACTGATAATACTTATGTTCTGTGGTTGATTTGATTTGATAGTAGTTACTTTCTATATATTCTGCTTTAACCTCTTGTCTAAACTGTGGCTGTTTTTTTTCCCCTCATAACGAATCATTTAGGAGGACATGGGAACTGAATACCTAGTCCGACCAGTAGGTCGTGCTGAAGATGAGGAAGATGCAAGTGATTTCGAACCAGAAGAGAATGGCGAGGAAGAAGATTTTGAGGATGATGACGAGGATGATGATGAAGGCAGTGGGAAGGTTGAGGCTCCAGCAAAGAGGAAGAGGTCGGATAAGGATGATTCTGGCGATGATGATGGTGGAGAGGATGATGAGAGACCATCCAAGCGATAGGGTCTGGCCCCAGGGGTTGAGGACAGACCATTGACGTGTAGGTCAATCTCTCTCTCTCACTCTCTCTTTCTCTTAAAACCATCTCCCTCTTTGTAGAAAGAAGGATAGGATGCTTCTTGGATTGTGTTTTTTCTTTTGCCTTTCCTGTATTATCATGGTGCTGTGTTGTTAGGGGTTAAAAGGTTTATCTTGGAAATGCATAGCTATAAAACTGATGAAACAACTGGTTTAGGGCTGTGTATGTTATGAACTTCAGATAAGTTTGATCATTCCATCTTTAGGATATTCAGCTAGGGTTCGTGTTCTCTATTTCTCTAGCCTATTAAATGGTCCACGGATTTCTTGTTTTATATATTGGTGGGACCTTCTCTATTTTTATGTTCTTATTATTAGAATAACAATATGTGTGGTGGTTAAGTGGTTTTGCATATTCAGTGAAGAAGAGAGCTAACCTATTAATGAGTTTTACTGGGACAATCGTCGGTGCTAATGGTGAAAGGACGAAGTTTTCGCTTTCCCAGATGGTGTCTTGATGTGAGCCACATATGAATAATGATGATCCTAAAATATCCAAATTGTGGTGGGTCACTCATGTATCGTGTTTGACCTATTCTCGTAATCCCATTTGGCCTTGTATCCGGATTTCTATCTTGAAATCTTTTGAAGTCGATTTCCGTACCACTGAGCGTGATTACCAAATATAGGGAGTCTTACCAATTGAGATATTTTGAAATTTACTAGGAAAAGGAATTACTTACCAAGACGAAGAAAATAATGCCGTCTCGCACTCAATCTTGTCCGTCACATTCATTGGTGACCCAAAAGAGTTTACCTTTTCGGGACAGGTCTAATAATTCGTCAACAAAATGTAATGTATAAATAATAGAACGTGGGACCCATAAGTGCACATGCTCCCAGTTGTTCGTTTCTCCACCTGGACTCCTTCTGATGTTTGGGCGGGCCCACTTATATCGCCTTTTTTTTAACTTTTTTTTTTTTTAATTCATTAATGTTCGTTGAAGGTGTGTTTAATGGATTTTACTTGTTTTTATACTTGTTGACAGATGGCATACGTGAATCAAATAAGGGACGGTGAAGAGCACTTCTCTCATGAAAAGAACGGTGGATGATTACGCTTTATCAACAAAGCCCCCCAGTGCCCCCAGGGCCCCACCCAACTTTCAGAGAAAGAAAAAGTAAAAAAGAATGAATTGAAAATTGAAGGATGGTTGGGTTTTGGAAAGAACAAAGAATCGGTGCCTGCATCTGGGCTTGGAAGAGACCAAGCTGGCCCACAGCATATGACGATGTGAAAGAGATTTGCCAGCCGGGCAACCCTATCGCTTCCAATTTTTCTCTGCCTTCACCATCGACACCGACATCGACATCTGGCCTAAATTATAATTCGAAAGTTCCCTTGGGATGCCCCTGCCAATACCAACGCTACCGTATTGTATTGGCCCAAACTGGCCCAACCTGACGCCCGATTTGTCAAAATCTCTGTCTGGGCTTCAAACAACTTGAAATCTCCTCAATTTCAAACTTGTAATACTAATACCGGTACGATGATGTGATTTGTATCTCATTTTGTTCTAGTGGCTTCGTCCCAAGAACAATGAGTTGATAGGCATATATATGTTGTCAGAAGGCAACATGTGCGTACAATACGAAATCAAAACTTCAACTGCTCTACCCCTCTTTCAATAACATGCATAAACTCGTTGAAATGTCAACTCCAAGATGAAAAATTGATACAGCTACGAACCATCACAAATTAATGTTTCAAATAAATTCGAATCCTCCAGCAGTAAAGTAGGCTGGCCGGTTCTGAAATTAAAGTCTGGCTTAGTGCCTTCCTGCAGAGTCTGCTCTTCCTCATCTTCCTCTAGCTCTATCCATTACCTCTGAGATTGTATTTATAGATTAAACCCAAATATTCCGTTTTGATCCCTATCCTAATAATTGACTTTCACGTCACTTGAAATGCAATATGTCTCAACTTCTGTCTTTATTCTTTACAATAGTTGCACCTCCAATTGGGAACTGTCCCAAGTATGGGCCAAGGTTGGGCTAAATTCAAACTCAAGCCCAATGCTAAAGCCTAACTGGCATCCATTATCTCTGCTGAATCCAATTAGATGCATTTTAGTATTTTCTTCTAGGGTATATTTTGTTTTAAGTTACCCGCTAGAATTCTTTTAAACTATATAAATCATAAATTATGCCGAAAAGTCAAATAATTCCTTTTATTATGATTTTTATTGAATTTCTAACTAAGGAATTTTTTTGCTTAAAATGGTTATGAAAAAAATGTCAAAAGCTGATATTTAACACTTATTGCAAAAAAGAAAAAAGAAAAAAAAAAAAAGGAAATGTTGCGTGTCTTTAAATTTTTGACTTATGCTAAAAAGTTTATGATATTAATAATTGTGTCTTTAAAATGGTAACTTAATTACTCCAAATAAGATTTAAGTCGTTTTCCGTAATGTTGTAACTTGTAAGATTGGAATGAAAGACATGAATCATTATAACATTCCCAACGAATCCAATGTGTTTTAAAATTTTCAAATTTTAAAATCAAATTAGTTGCTTGTCAGTTATCACGATTAAAAAGTGTTTTCCTTTTTTATTTATGTGCAAAACGAAACGTATTTACTTAAACATTATAATTACAAAAATAAAAAATACATGTTTTCTCTTTGATTAAGACTATTTATGATTAAAACAAAACAAAAATAATAAAATGGTTTTTTTTTAACGTTTAAATGATATAGAAAACGAAAAAATATCTTACAAAAAATATTAAAAATTATGACGATGACTTTTTTTTGAATTGAAAATACAATAACAGTGCATTTGTCAGTATTTTAAAATTTTTTTCTTCATGTAATCACTTATTAATTGTTTCCTTAGCATCATTAATTTTATATTAAAAAGAAGTTATGAACGTACGTTACGGGAGTGTTTTTTAAAATAATTTTTTATATTTTGAAACAAAAAATAAGAAATATATGAAAATTATTTTTCATTATTTATTTTTTTATGAATGTTTTTAAAAATAATTATATAAATATTTATAATGATTAGAAATAAACAATTGGATATAAAAATATTTTTTAAATATGTTTAAAAATATAAAAAAAACATACGCTAAAATATTTTTCGAAGACAGTTAGGAATCAGGCTAAAATATTCACATGGGCTTTTAGCCTTCTACATCATAACAAATCAGTTTTAAAAAAAGAAAGAAAGAAAGAGAAAAACCAGGCAGAGTGAGTCGAATGCGACCCAACCGGTAGAGATAAAGGAAGTGGACCAATTGGGGCAGGTTGATCACAAATCAAAGAGGTGACGTCAACACGCATCTCAATCCCACCGACACGCACATTGTCATTCTCATAATACCAAAATTAGTGGCTTACACTTCGGCAACGAAATTTCTACTTCCAACTTACTCCATAAATTAAGAAGAAAATTTGTTTCAAAATATTGAGTGACTGATTTGAAGCAAATTTGGTTTGTACTCAGAAAATTACATTGGCAGCATTAATCCAAAAATTGATTTTATCCGGTGTCGGGTAACTCCGAATGAAAAGAGTGTCACCCCTTCGATATTGAAATGAAATTAATGTAGGCTTTAATAAGGCAAAATTCTATGATTTTATTATTAAAGGGGGGAAAAAATTGCCAGAAAATAATTAAATGAGGGTAAGAGTCAGTGTCGAGTTAATAAAAAAACAAAAAAAGACAGAAAAGGGAAAGGGGTTATTCTGTTAACGGTGAAACGAGGTAGTAGGTATGATAATACACCGAAAGAGATGACACCGTTGGATTAAATCGGGCGGTGGAGAAAATGTGGGACCGGATTTGAGGTGGGGAGGTGGGAGGTGCGGTGGGCGCTGTCGTAAACGCAGGATTTCTCAACTAACCCCTCTCATGTATTGTATTTCTCATATTTTCATCTAATACTGGCGTTGCTTCCACTCATTTTCTTTCTTTCTTTTTTGGGTTTTTAGATTGTCACGGTTATGCACGCATAAGTCCATAGACGTTCCACCGCCTAAATTCTTGGAAAATCTAGGGTTCCTCATTTTCCGTTTGGCTGTTCCGATTAGATCTGGATCAGCTCTTGAAATGCTAGTGGTTTCGCTGATTCAAAATCAGTGAATTCGCGTCCTGAATTGGCCAAAATGATGATTGTCGGTCCGATAACTCCAGGCCAGGTGCGTCGGCAGTTACTGAGGTTTTGAGTTTCGTATTGTTTAGATCTCGTGCTGATTTGAGTGTGCGAGTGGTGGATGTGATTTGTGTAATGTGTGGATTTGGCGGATTTTAGATTGATGAATTTTGTGATACGTCGCGTGTTTGGTTGCTGAGAAAATGGAAAGAAAACGATTTTTTTTTCCCCGAATCGTGGTGTTTTGTTTTGTTTTTCTTTGACGCATCGTGAGATTGGTCGCTCGTGCTGGACAAATTATAATGTATTTTGTAATTGTAGGTGGCGTTTTTCATCGGATTTGTGTCCGTATTCGCTGCATGGATTTATGCTGAGTTTTTGGAGTATAAGAAGAATGCGTTCCCTTCCAAAACGTGAGTTTGATTACATTTTAACGCGATGGATTGTTGTTCTTTTCTGGATTAGCATTAGGGCTTATTCCGCAATATTCGTACCTCTTATGTGATGCTGAAGTCTTTTGATCTCAAAAGAAAGGTTATTCTCTTGTAATTGGATGATGCGAAATAAAAAAACGTAGTCAAATAATGACTTTGGTTTGTCGTAGGGCGGTCCATGTCTATTATATGAAATAAAAGAAAGCCAGCATGTTTGCATTAATGTATTGGTTGCTAATGGAAGTAGAATATTGTTGTGCCTTTAGTTGTTCTTTTTACCTGATAAAACAATTTAATAATCTAAGTTTGATTAAGAAGTCCTGTTAGAGTTCTTATATGTTTAACGGTATCAGAATAAAATCAATTGAAGGAAGGTTGGAGGCATGTAGAACAACCTATCAGTTACTTATTCTATTAAATCGTGCACAATAATTCACTTTACTAAAGAACAAATAATTTAATGAAAAATATTATTGTTACAATATATGAAAGTTGCTGTCTGTCAGTCAATTTGACATGGACTAATCAACAGAAATTCATGGTTTGGGATTTTTTTTTTTCCTTGGATGGTCTAGACAGGGCGAAGTTCTGTGCTCCATAAAAGGATTGTGACTAAAAGGGTGGATGTTGCACAATGCATGCTGCAGCAGCCGCTTTTTTAGCTGTTTCAAAATTTTTCTAAAAACCTTGCTGATTTCCTGCAAGAATTTTCTTTTATGGAAGAGAACAGGGAAAGTTAAATATGACAATTTACAGGAATTTAAGATTGTTATTGCTGGAGTCATTCCAGATCATGTTATTAAATGGTGTCTGACTAACCAATAGGAGAGGGCTTCAGATTGGACAACTGAAGTGCATTCCGTACGATTTTAGATTTTAGACACTGTTAGTGTCACCTTTCTTATTTCATACTTTAGATGCTTGTGTGCTTTACCAGCAGGTAACCATATATTTTGTGTAGTTTTTGTTTTCTATACTGATTCTAAACAGAGGTCCTTCTTCCTTATTTTAATTTTGCTCTCTTACTCTATTCCTTTGGTTGGCAGGCATTCGGATCTCAATTTGGTTGAGTTAAATGAAACAGTTAAAGAAGATGACAGAGCTGTTTTACTTGAGGGGGGTGGTCTCCAGTCAGTTTCTCCTAAAGCCCGGAGCTCATCTGTCACATCTCACATCTTCAGGTTTGCGAATGATTCTTAAATTATCTACTTGTTATAAACAATAGCTGCCATAAACATGTTTGTTTATGTATTCTATGCTTGTTCAGATTCCTTCTAATGGAAGAGTCTTTCTTGATTGAATACCGATTGACACTGAGAGCCATGTAAGTGAAATTCATGTTAATGAATTAAAATTATAAATTTGTCTCAGTGGATTAAGATGCTGATTGCTCCCTCACCAGGTGTGAATTTGGGGCTCTTTTGGCCTACTTTTACTTATGTGATCGTACAAATCTCTTTGGTGACTCCAAAAAGGTGCAATTGATAATCTTGTTGTCTTACATGTCTCTTTCCTAATTGGCATATCGATGAATGTCTTATTTTTTTAAACCTTTGGAGAATGAAATTCACCAGCTAAGAACATGATTCTCAGCTTTTCTTTAACATGGTAAACAATCCAAAAAAGTTCATGGGTGTAACCATTAAACATGAATTTGTTTAGTGATAATATTTGGCTACTGATTTAGGTAATTTCTCTTTATCATTATCATTGTGTGTGTGTTTGCAGAGTTACAACCGGGATCTCTTTATATTTCTCTACTTCCTTCTTATCATAGTTTCAGCAGTGACTTCCTTCAAGGTCCATCATGATAAGTCATCATTCTCTGGGAAATCAATACTTTATCTGAACAGGCATCAAACTGAGGAGTGGAAAGGCTGGATGCAGGTTAGTCATATATTTAAAAAAAATAATAATAATTTTGGTTTTAACTATTTTTTTTTTAATAAGAAGCAGGTTAGTTGACCTTTTCATTATTCTAGAATATTCGATAACCTCAAAAACAAAAGATGATGTCTCTGCTCAAGGCTTTGTCATCATGTAGGAATTATTTGGATTGTCAGGCTGTGATATGCACTTTGCTGAAGTTTCTTTAATTGCTTCTTCCCTTCTCTTCTCCCTTCCCTCTGTTGAGCAGTCAGTGTGGATGCATATTTTTTCCCATGTCTTGGTTTACACCCCTGTTTGGCATGTCTTAACTGATTTTTATCTATGCTGAAAGAAGGGCAGTTATTTTGTGATCTGCAGAGGATTCTTCTCTTTTATCCAGATAAGGGAATAAAAAAGAAGAAGAGGAAGACTGAAGATATCGAAAATCCACATATTTTCACATCCACGCATCTTTGCACACAACATCACAACAAAGTGGAGGAAAAAAAAGTGTCTGACAGCATATTCACTAGCTTTTTTCAGATTAAGCTGTTGCCAAGGGCCCAACGTCCTTGCGTTGCAACTCTAGAAGCCTTATCCTAGTTATTTGTTGTCATTATTGTCAGCTTGATCCTTGAATTTTGCCCTGTCCTGGATAGTTACAATGAGATTGAACACCTGGGCCTTTTCCCAAAAGATCAAGCTGCATTCTTTTTGGTCTTCCTACACACCTTTAGAGCTGTTTGACTGCTATATATGTAGGAACTATCCTAGACACTTTTGTTGCCAGCTTTATATTCTGCTTTCTAGATGTTCATCATCGGTGGTCTCACTCTCTTTCTTCTATCCTACAGGTATTATTTTTGATGTATCATTACTTTGCGGCAACAGAAATCTATAATGCCATCCGCCTTTTTATTGCTGCATATGTGTGGATGACTGGATTTGGGAATTTCTCATACTATTATGTGCGCAAAGATTTTAGCCTTGCAAGGTTTGCTCAGGTAACTGCCCCTAAATCTCTTAAGTTTGATTCATGGAGTTCCATCCATGATATTCTGATTCTAATAGTAAGTTTTTTGTTGAACAGATGATGTGGCGGCTTAATTTCTTGGTGTTGTTTTGCTGTGTTGTCCTTAATAACAGCTATATGCTATACTACATTTGCCCCATGCACACTCTTTTCACTCTTATGGTTTATGGGGCACTTGGTATTCTAAACAAATATAATGAGATAGGGTTGGTCATAGCTGTGAAAATTGTCGCTTGCTTTTTGGTGGTTGTTCTGTTATGGGAAATTCCTGGAGTGTTTGAATTTGTATGGAGCCCACTTACTTTCATACTAGGTAAGCAATATGCCTTTGCATTTTGTTTATACTAGCTTGACTTTGATACTACTAAACCCACACGTAAAAATTTGCAGGTTACACTGATCCAGATCCCTCAAAACAAAAGTTTTCCCGTTTGCATGAGTGGCATTTCCGCTCAGGTCTTGATCGTTACATATGGATAATTGGAATGATATATGCTTATTATCATCCTACTGTAAGCTTCCATGCCCTTTTGCCTTGTTTTCCAATATTTTCAAGTACAACTTATTTCTTTTATCTACATGGAGATACAGTCCTTATGAGGTGATATTAATAATGGGCATTTGTTGATGTAGGTGGAGAGGTGGATGGAGAAACTGGAGGAAACAGAAGTGAAACTTAGAGTAGCAATCAAAATGGCTATTGCAACAGTAGCCTTAACGGTATTATAAATTCCTTAGGACGTTCAACTTTTCTCAAAATTCCCATGTCTGATGCAAACAGCCTTTTATGAAATTCACAGGTGGGATATCTGTGGTTCGAGCATATATACAAGCTGGACAAGCTTACATACAATAAGTACCATCCATATACCTCATGGATTCCAATAAGGTATGCATATTGTCCTGAAATGCCTTGGCCTTTTTTAATTATTTTAAAGCTTTTGCTTGTTTTTTATGCAATTTTTTTTTCAGCGTCTACATATGTTTGCGGAATCTCACACAACAATTTCGTTGCTACTCCTTGACCCTTTTTGCGTAAGTGGCCTTGGATTTGAGGATGTTATTTCCTGCAAACTATTGTATTTTTCTTGTTTGACCAATTTTTGTGATATTTTATCTTTGGTCCCTTAGATGGCTTGGAAAGATAACACTGGAGACTTACATCTCCCAGATCCATATATGGTTAAGGTAATGGCTTTGTTCAAAGACTGCTGGATATTTTATCCTAGAACATGCATAGGGATGGCTTTTATTCTATTGAATTCAGCTAATCCAGTCGTTTTAGTTGCACACAATAGTCAATTTTTTTAGCTCATGGTTTCTTAAGTATTAGTCTAGAACATATACAGATGGGCATCAGTTCTTGCCAAGGGAGAAGGCTATTCATTTTGGTTCATTCTTATGCGTTAAACTAGTAGTTTAAGTTAAACATTATTGTTGTTAAATGATGATGAGTAAATTGTCTTTTAGTAGTTTTATTTTCAGTGTCTCAGAGAAGTTGCAGCTGTAGTTGTTTTGGCATTTACAAACATTCATACACAATTTTCTTATCATGATCTTAAACCAAAGTTATATGACCCTGCAGATCGGGATTGCCAGATGCACAGCCAAAACTGTTGCTTTCTCTGATTCCAAGTTATCCATTATTGAATTTCATGCTCACTACTTCCATATATATTGCAGTAAGTAACAGATTTTATTTTCTTTGAAATTTTGAAAAAAAAAAAAAAAAGAAATCTAGGTTGACCAAACCCACCAATCTCCTACTGTGCAGATATCTTACAGACTCTTTGAGCTGACAAATACTTTGAAAGTTGCATTCGTGCCCAGCAAAGACAACAAGCTCCTTATGCACAACATCATTGCAGGAATAGCGATCTCAGGCATCTTATACACGTTGTCATTCATATTCCTGCAAGTCCCCCAGCTGTTGGTAAGAGTTGTTTACTCCAAACTGTGACTGTGAACCACTCCCATGATTTTCAACATTCATGCATGTGTTGTCTCATATGCTCTCCATTATACCTCTGTTTGCTGTTTGTTGCCTGGAAAACATTCCTTGAAAGCACCAAAAAACCAAAATAAATAAAGGGATATATATCATAATGTCACAAAACATTAGGAGGCATAGTTGCTAAAGGCGTGCATAATGCATATGCCTAGGCCCAAGGCTCAACGACTCCTTAGTTATAGCTCTTTGCTTGCCAAGGTATGTGCCTTGTTGGAGAGACACCTTTTCTACTTTATTTATTTATTTTTTCTTAACACTTCTATTCTTAAAATTTGTAACTGTATATTGGTGTACATTGTGGTGCCTCCATTTAGGCGCTTCTATATATTTTCTTATTTTCCTATCCAAAAAAAAAAAAAAAAAAAAAACTGTTTATGAAAATTTATATAATTTAATTACCTTGTTATTGGATTATATTTTATAAATTGATATGTATCCTAGGTTGCATTTCACCTCTTGTATTGCGCCTTTCACCTTTTAAAACTATGATAGGAGGAAGAGGAAAAAGTTGAGTTATCAATCAGATTTTGTATGGACGCAACAATCAGTCTCCTGTAATTGTATTTCAATATTAAATGTTATCTTAATCTGGAATTGAACTTTCATCTTAAAATCCACAGGTGTGAGAATTGAATGATATAAAGATAATATGAAAGGCTGCAAGCTTCCATGTCGATGAGCTGTGACCACGCGAAAGAGTATTTCCAAATTCCTTGACATCAAATAGTTTTCAGTTCTATAATTGGAAATAGGATTTATCAGCCACTTGACCACTGGGGATCCATCTATTTGTATAGGAGAGGTGAGCAATGGATTGGACCTCTAGTTGAGGTGTTATTCTTGTCATGTCTTATTCATTTTATACATCTATAATTACATAGCGGTAACAGGTGCAATGTGCCATTCACTATTCCACAAAAATAGCATGCCAAATTTGTTTTTATCAGATTTTCGATGATGAATAATAATAGCCCCTGTTGCATTCAACAGTCTCGAAAGCACTCTTTGGTTACATCCCTGGTGTACCCTTGGGGTATATTGCCCCCACCACCACTCTTCATTTATCGATTTTAAATATTTTTTTAAGAATAAATATATTGCTTTGAAGGATGATTACGTTTGACACATATTCATCTGCAACAACTCAAGGAGTGGAGGTAATTTAAGTTATGGCAAATGTTAATTTAAGCAATTACTTAAAGTTCTATCTTAAGTAGTTCTCTTAAAATTATTTTGAGAATAATCTTTAAAATAAAAAATTTTGTTCAAAAATTCAGGAATGAAAATAATATCGAGTTATTTTTTTCGTAAAATTATTATATGATCATATATAACATAAAAAAATTTTAAATGCTTTTTATATCATCCATTGTTTCTCAACAAATGTTGAAAAAAATACCCATCAAAACATCTTAAATTTATGTTTAAATATAATATGTTTTCAAAATAACTTTTTTAATAAATATCAACATGTTTTAGTAGTTAAAAAACTATTTTGTATTCTATAAAAGGTAGAAAACTATTTTCTAAAAGAGTTTTTTAACATGACCTTAGTGTGGCTATTACCACCGATTGAAAAGAAAGTGATGCAAAAAGTAGTTCAATCATGTATCACAGACGGAATCCATAACATTGAACAACAGCCAAAAATGCTTGCATTGTCTACCTCAAATGCTTTATAAAAAATGACACCAATCTTAGCCATTACCTGTTTGACCAAAAATTAGCCCAATAAGGTGGAATCACCTTCTCTTTGCCCAGTAAATTCCAACAAGCACATAAGCTTTAATACTGAATCTACGGAAAATTAGTTCTCCCTGCTACACAATTGATCCTAAACTTGGTGTCTGCGTTTATCAGATCAAACAATATTCATAGCAGTGGAGTAAAATGGAAAAGCACGGTGGATATATTGTGTTAAAAAAACAATAACTAAAATCAATTATACTGGATCATGTCTTCTTCCTACGGCGGTTTTGCATTAAACCGAATGCAAGGCAGCAGGCAACGTGACATCACATGCACAGCTTCAGACCAGCTCCCTTTCCTTCCGTGCAGGCGGTGTTCATGTTTCTCAGAATATATGCACAATATCATAAGCCAATCTATTTACGTTAAAAGAAAAGCAATACCAAGTGAAAATATTTTGCACGACCTACTGGGCCAATGAAACAATTCAACTGTGACAATTGGGAAATGAAATCAGGTCCCAAACTATATTTAGAACCAGTTAATTTTTCTACTGGATCTTTTTTTGCTTAAGTAGCAGCAGATGGGCCACAGCTGAACACAAATAGAGTCCAGTAAAGGTTGATTTTGAACTTGTACTTGAAATCTAAGGACTTCCATTTGGGAGTGTTGAACTTTTGGCTTATATTAATACTCTTGTGGATGACACTTTTATCCAAAATATTTTTATGAAAAAAAGACGTTTCTAGTAATAGGTTATTCAACAAAATAAAATTAATTTTTGGAAGAAGCATCAGCTAGTGTTATTCAAAAGATCACTTCTAATAATTCTCTAAACCTTTAAGAATGATTTTTAAAACTTGGCCAAAAGCCTAATTTTTGTAAGAAAAATACTTTCAAGCAAAACCCTCTAAGAACGACTCCCAAATGGACTCCAAGTTGATTCTCATCAACTGATTTTTATCTATACCACTGATCAAGGTCATTGGTGTTTTTGTTATTAACTTCACACATTTAATGGAAAGGATACGTCCAGAACAGCACGAATGACTGCAAAAACATGACAAAAAGGTCAGTTAGTTGATGGAAATGAATACAGACCATAAGTAAGGTAGATGCAACATGATCCATAATCCTGACTGTAATGATGCCAAAGTATATATTAGAGTAATTGCACAATATAACATAAATGAGGCGTTATAATGAATTATTAAATTAATCTGCTGAAAGATATGAATAGAAGAAGCTACCCAAACTTCAGTAGATACCATATGCCAATTCTTTTTCATAGGCATACCAACAATTCCACGTGAATTAATTAAGCTTGTCCATATCATATCCCTTTTCCCCCCTTTGTCCCTTCTTCCTTTTCATCTCATCTTTTTAAAGGGAAGTATTTCACTAATGGAGTAAAAAATTAAGCTCTTTACAACCAAATGAATGGAAATAACCGAATGAAGAAGCATCTTGCTGAGCCTTTTTCCTTTTTCTTTTTTCAGGCATGAAGAAAAATATTAAGGGAACACCAGAAAGTGGGGCATTTTTCCGGCATTCTTCGCAGTGGGTTTAAAATAAGTTTTTGTTCCTTCGTTTTTTGAAAGCATAACATTAACCTTTCAAAATATCAATGGTGGATATGTTAAGGAAGATAAGAGGATCAACAAGCAAATCATGTATGCAATGAACGAGAACAATACTACAGTAATGGGTGAGAAATTTCAAATGGAAATAAAATGTACAAGAACATTAATAAGTAATAAAATTGCATACCATAAGCCCACCAAGGAAGCCATCAAGTATGATACGGTTCCAGGAATCAAAGTATGAATGCACAGAAAACTTTGCCTTGGCCATGAGTCCTACTGAAGTAATTGCCATAACAAGAAAGTAAAATATAAAGCCAGTGAAGCCAGTAAATCCCAAAATTCCAGCAATGACTCCACCAATGATGGACAAAAATGTTCGGCTGCACAAATAAATAAAAATTCAAATTTTAGAGTCAGCAAACAGGCAAACAACTTCAAAAACTAGAATCAAGAAAGAAGAAACAAAAACAAAAAACAATGAGAATAAAAGAAAGTGCAATAGAACACGTGACAATGAGATGACAAAGAGACTAAAATTTATAAAATTAAGAGTTCTGATATCCCAAACTTAGCAAAGACTTCTTCAATGTGTCCCTACCTTTTTCTTTTCTTTTTTTAAATATTAGAAACAACGTAAAAGATCCTGCATGAATTGATTTCTGAGACGCTAAAAACTATTTTTAAGCTCAATAAGAGCTTTCATACCTATTTGGGTAATTTTATTAAAAAATATTATGACTCAAAAAAGAGCTTAATATGGAAGTTAAAAAAAAGAAACTTTTTGTAGATGAAAATTATGGTTTTGATTTTGATTTTGACTTCCCAGTTAAAGCAAAAAACAGAAAAACCATTCCAAATGGAATAGAGACATCCTTCCACAATATACAAACATGACCAAAACAAGATAAGAAACTCTTTAAAGAGAACTATACAAGTTAAACAACTGAGAAAGATCACAAAAATTTCAGAGTAAACCACAAAAACACTAATTACAACACTAGGAGGCAAAAAATTTCCAACAAAAGACACCAAAGGATTCATTAAAAGGTCTGCTAGGCAAATGCAAGGAACATAGCAAAAGAATGCCCAAACTTCGTAACAATATAAAAAATTGACTAAGCCATTCATCAAACCTGCCTGAATTCTTGCCTTACTAGTTCTGTTTTCATGGATAGGTAGAATTCTTGGCTTATCAGTGACCACAGATTGATAACAACAGAATTTCCCTTCACTACAAGATTGGAAATGCCAAAAGCTTTGGCTTTAGGTCATTTAACAGAACTAGAATCTTAGCTTCAATAGCAAAACCCTTACCTGCTGGTTTAGAGCAAACTTGTATGTTATACCCTAATCTCTAAGCACTCTACTAATTCCAAGGTACCCTAGGATATCATCCATCAAAATTTAGCTTGCTATAACCCTTAGGTGGCATTGACCATACATGAAAGGTCTTCTCAGCCAGCCCCTTGGACTTGCATACAAGATGTCAATATAATAATACAAGGCTCAAGTGAGTGCCTATCAAGGCTTCATTAATAGAATTCCAAAGGGAGGAATAAGAGTAAAACAAGTCCCACATTGTATCTACTATCCTCCAATTATCCTTAAAATCCATTAACATCTCTTTCCCTTCATATCTTCTAAATCAAATTGAGTTTAACAATATTTCATAGAATCTTGATTAAAGGATGACCCCCAAATCCTAAAAAGAAATGGTCATCATCTCCACTGCCTTACAGGGTAGCACTTAAATCATTCCCAACAAGGATGAAAAATCTATGCCATGACAACAAGGTGATATCTCTTTCCTTTCCCAAACCACGACCAACGAAATTCTCTCTACAAACACTCAATCCTAGAAGTCATCAAGTCCCAGCCAACAAAGTGTCCCTAGTTTCACAATAATGAATCTAAGCAAAACTTCACACATTAAATAGCTCCAGATTTAGCTGTACAGAATGGTGAAATTTGTAGTAAACAGACAAGACAATTTCATTCCTAGCACATCTCTCCTTAGCAAGGACGCCTCATCTTCAAATAACTAAACTAACTAGAAAGTTTACCATCAATATATTGAATGTTCAATATATTGCATAACACCATATCCAAGAGTGGAGAAAGATCAAAATGCAACTGTCTTCCCATACTTAGCGCATCTCTTTCAAAGCCCATTGGGAAACTCTGATGCACCCATTATTTTCATCCATCCCATCCAAACAATTATATAGAAATTAGATATTATCCTGATTCTCGACAAGAGCCATGTAGATTGCAGACATGTGTAGGAAACTAACACTTATTGGGTGCCAATCTGACAAGACTTAGCATGTTCTCACCATGATCATGTAATGAGCATAGTGCCAATAATTTGCATGCCTTCAACAAAAGCAAACTACAGAGAGTTTGAAGGACAACTAGCTCATAGATATGAGCAGACATCACAGACAATCATTAACCTTTGAGCAAACTGATAGGGAATAAAATCCTTGGGGTGAACTACTCACCTTATGAAACACCCGATGCCCTTATCTATACCACTTAAGACTCTAAAAAATATAAATATGATGGACATGCATAGAACATAAAATGTTTGGTAATTGTGCATGTGCTGCACACACCTACCCCAGTTAATATTGTCTGTCATGAGTTACAATAATTTGTTATGTAGGCATGTATGAATCAAGTCAAAATCCATATGCACACAACCTAAAACTATTGTGAATCTATAGAAGGACAATGGAACCTAAATCAACTAATGAATTCTGCACCACAATCCTACAGCTTAGCCCTGCCTTTCCAACTGTGAATACTCATGTCATTGCCATAACTACTAAACTATTTTGAATTAATGGTAGTTGATTAGACAAGAGTTCAATTGGTAATCTACTTATTTTTATCCCATCCTTCTGCTTCACATCCTACAAAACCAAAAAGGCATCACAATGAAGCAAAAAACTTGAAGAGGAAACTTTTAGCAGAGTTTCATTAAACAGAGTTGAACATCACAGAGGACAATTTTTAAACACCAATGATCTGGTTTCCCTTATCCTCAGACCAAATTAATATAAAATCAGTGAGAAGCAGCAATGAGTCAAGTAAGCTTTTAGAGTGTGTGTGGACCAAAATAGTATAAAATCAGTGAGAAGAAGCAGCAATGAATCAAGTCAGATGTTTGAGTACATGCTTAACCCTAACAAAATATTAGCACAAGCATGATAACAGCTTCAGGGACAAAAAAGGGGACTGCATTAGACCAATTGAAAAGCTCAATTGGGCTTGCAAACAATCATAAACTTGGCCAACCATAAATACACCAAGCTTGAAAATGCTAATTGAGCTCTGGTCAAGTTCAAGCTGAATCTGATTCAACTGACCCAAGCTTCAATCAGTATACTTAATTCAGCTTAGGTCACTTGTCTGAAACCCTAAATATAAAAAGTTAGGATGAAAATCACTATTTTTGGTATGTGTGTAAGCATGCATGTGTAAGATGAAGTAAACCTCAAAAGTTAAGGTATGACTTGAGCTATTCAGGATAATTTCAGCCTTGAGGTTGGTCCTCTACCCATATTCCATCATTTTATAAATCATGAGCAGATTAGAATATCACTATCATGTTAAGATGTCAACAACAAACCTGTAATAAATAATTTTCATGTTACTTTGCAAATTCTCGGCATTGAAAGTTGGCATATCATTTGTGGCCTCATTTGATTTCTTCTCAGATGCACCTGAATCATTGCGTCCAGCCATTTTCTCCTTTTGACCTAAATTTATCACCCAAAAAAAAAAAAAATCCAAAAACAAAACTAAAGGAATTAATTTATTTGGCACTTATCATATTCCACACTCAACCATGCTGAGGCATGAAGCAGATCTATTGGAGAATATGCAACAGAGCAGCTATGTAGGATAACGATCCAAAGATCATCTAAGACAGCAAATTAAATCTTCAAAAAGGGAGTAGGCAATGAACTAAAGAAAAAAAAGTAATAGAATATTGGGATTGGTTGGATACTGAATTCAATTGTCAGACTTGGAAAATTTTGGTCGGAAAACATAGAAATTCAAAATTTTCAATAAAAAATATATATAGTGAAATATACATTGACATTCACAGATATGGACATCGGCATGATATTTGATATAATCAGACTCGCACAACTGAAGCTACCGACAAAAGCACATAAATCAGACACAAAACCCTAACTGTGCAGCGAAATGAGCGAAACTCCGAAATTTTGCTGAACCATAAATCCGGACAAAATGTTGTGAGATTCAAGATCTCACAGAAATAGAAAGTGAATATTATTTGTTTTAAGAGATCCGAAATCTATGACTCTAATGTTATTCGATTGAAAAGAAAAAAAACACCACAATAACAAACAACAAAAAATCGAACATACGATGCGCATCTCATCGTGCTCAGAATTTCACATTGGAGGCTACTGTGAAGAACAAAGAAGCTAGGGTTAGGGTTACCTGGTGAAGAAGGTGATGCTCGATTCCCTTCTTCTCTCTTTTCTCTATCTTGGATTGAGCCCGAATTTTTCTTCAACTTCAATTGATATTTACAAGGGAATAGAAAGTGAGGCAGAGGTAGGGGCGTAAGAGTGATTTTCCTAAATACAAGGGACAATAGTAATAATAATAATAATAATAATAATGGGGACTCCATAGAAATAATAGATTTTTTGAGAAGTTAAAGTTTTCAATTTTAGAAAATAATCCTTTTCACATGCACTTTAAGATTGATTTTAATGATAATTTTAAGGTAACCTTTTTGGTTACTAGACCAATGCTCCCCACATGGATTTTTTTATTTTATCTTTAAACATTTTTTTTACAATAGCTACACATTTTCTCTTAAAAATGTTAAATTTTCTTATTGTTAAATTTTCTTATTAATATAAAATAAAAATTTAATCATACCTCTAACTTTTTGCTTAGTTAAAAAATTTTATTTTTTATTTATATAAAATAAAAAATAAAATATATTTTTCATTTAATAATTTATATTAATTTTCTCATCTTATAAAATATATTTTCCTATTTTAATTATACTTTCATCACACTTACCTTAAACTAAAAGAGAGTGATATTTTTTTTTTTATCTTAGCAGTATTTTCAACATACATCAGTGTTTGTATTTAGTTGATTGGATTATAGGGGGACCGAATAAGAATGAGGTGAGATTGCTAATTTGGAGTTTATTTTTAATCCTTCATATGAGTGATTTAAAAATCTCGTGTATTAACATAAGATATACTTATCCAAATATTTTAAAATCCCATATCATTTTTTCTTGATAGACTAAACCCGAATGAGCTCTAATTTAGATTACTAGTGGTTAGAGATAAGTAATCTGAAAATATTTAGAAAATAATAAAAATGATTAAAGAAAGTTATTTGAAAATATATATATTTTTTTGTTTTAATGAATAGAAAATGATTTATTTGGAGAATAACAAAAACTATATAATCTATTTTAGGTGATAATGTTTCACGTGATTGGCACAGGCTTTTATAAACCCTCTCCTTTGATCACAAAGGCTGAAGCACTCATTTTTATTATCATATTATTTAAACCTGACGAAGGCACAAACTTGATACGGACAGAGATACGGCAGACAGGAACACACAGCTCCTGATTGCTTATGCTACAAATCCTACAACGCCTTGGACTTCTGTAAAAAAGACCTAGCAATTCTCCCGTTGGCTCCTTGAGGGTAGAATCCCCCTGGATTACGTTCGCTACCTCCCCCATACACTATTCTCAGAATCTCCTCTGGCTTTCTAGCATAAGCAAGCGAGAACTTGTCTCCCGCTAGCACATTCCCCCTACTTTTTCCCTCGGCGCCGCGAACTGGAGGCACCACAAGCCCTTCGTCTTTCAACCCCGACTTTCCCAGATTATTCCTCAGGTTCGAGATCCGATACGTGAAGTCTGCAACAGTTATGCCATATGGGTGGACCTTTGCTGCCGCCTTCCTGTAGAGCAGGGCTCGGATCACTGCATCTTGGCCTGACTCCACGCCCAACAGGCCTGCAACTAGCTGAAACGCGGCGTAGATATAAGTATATACGCATGAGCTTGCAAATGGGGTGAGTGAATTAAGTTGGATTTTGGATTTTGATGCATACCCTTTTGGAAGCAGCACCTTGGAGGTTTGGATTTGTGCCCACGTATCCAGTGAGTCCCACGTACGGAATGACGTACGATGCGAGAAGGAAGTTGAGTCCGTTGGCGTAAGGGTCAAAGGGGGGATTCAGAGGCTTGCCAAATGCGCTGTTCATGACATCTGCAAATGACGCTGCACTCAGATTCAACAATGGCCGAGGGAACCCCTTTACTTTGCTCTGAATCGCCCTGAAACCAAAAAGAAAAATCAAACACTGGAACTAAAAATCGCGACAGATAAAAAGAAAGAAAGATTGGAGGAGGAGAAGAAGAACCTCAGGTGTCCGATTTCTTGGAGAGCGAATTGGTAGATGACATCTCTGATGAATGGGTCGAGAGTAGCCTTTCTTGCACCGACTGGTGGTGGACCTCCCTTGCTGAGATTCGCAGCTACTGTGTCTAACCCATATCCCTGAGATCCCCACAAAAAGAATTCAGCCTCAAGAAACTCTAAATTCAAAGGAAACTCGACGAGATCTATGTCAGATTCCGGCACAGAGCCTCCATAGGAGATTGGGAGGAGGACGAGGAAGACGATGAGGGAGGCGGTGGTTAGAGAAATGTGCGATGCCATGGCTTCCGGCTCTGGGTTGCGGTGATGAAGATACGATAGTCGACTTCCATATTAATAGCAGAAACTGGACACTTGTGCGTAAGAACATGGACACGTGGCGGAAGGAAATCGCATCAGTCAAAACTTTGAATTGACACGTGGAAATCATCACTTACTTCCAATGTAATGGTGCGTAAGAGTTATGCTACTGTGCAGACAGCCCACGGTAGTAAATTTCAAAGGAGGATTGATCTCGGAACTTGAAAGTCAAACTGAAGTACGATTGATGTTACAGCGTCCGATTTGATTACGAGTATAGTTTCCCACCGTACATATCCTACATCCAGCAGCTTCGAATCAATTTTTTTTTGTCATCCACACTTTTTTTTCTCCCATGCTTTACAATCTCAAAGGCATGAACCCCGGCAAGAAATATGTGATATGAAAAATAATTATTTTAAATGGTATTAATGTCTTTGTTTTTTTAACATAAATATATTTTTTATTTAAAATTTTCATTATAAATTTCGCATTAAATTGTTTTTTTTACATCATTATACCGTGATTTCGTTTCTAATAAATTGTTCCGTGATTTTTGTGAAAATAAGCAAGCTTATCGCTTATATTGTTCAAAATTTTGTTTGATAAGGAAATAGGTTATTTAGACATTCAATTCTCTATCAAAATATAAAATTGACCATTCCTTTAATTTCAACTATACTATAATTAAATTTTATTTATACCAATTCATTTATCAAGAACTTAATTTTCATTTAATTAAAAAAAACATGATATTAGAAAAAGAAAGAGTAAACTTGAGAGAAAAAAATTGGATATGAGTAATAAGAGATAAATTAAAAATTGAGAAAAATAAATTAGAAAGTAAATAAAGAAGGATGGAAACGTTTAAAATGAGTATTTGAGGAAGGAAGGGACTCAGGGTTTGGAAGCTGATAAAGTAAAAATTAAAAAATACCTTTTATATGCATGGGATATGATTTAATGGTAAAAAATTAAAAATATTATAATTTTAAATAATTTTTTGATTTTAAAATAAGTTTTTTATTTAAAAATAAATATTAAAATTTTAAAATTTAAATTTTAAATTAAAATTATGATTTTAATTTAAAATTTTAATTTGAAACTAATTTTCTGATTTTCAAATAAAATTTTAATTTTTAAATAATATATAAATTATTATTTTTATTTTTATAATTATTTTAAATTTTAATAATTTATAAAATATATATTTATAACATCAATTGTTGGATTTAAGGGTATGGAAACAAAAGACTAGCCCAAAAGACAAACAAAGAACATAATGAATAAGAAGAAAAACCTATCAACTGATGCGTAACAAGCACTGTTCTTGAAATAGATCCACCCTCCTCGAAAACGAACTTGGTGCACTAGGGTACCAGTGGTCTACCTCCAGGATTCAACAACCAAATCTCGCATTGGGTGCACTTTATAAGCGAGATGTGTACAACTCGGGTTTTGAATAAATTCCTCTAGAAGGATGTATGAAAAAAACTCTCTGAAACTCTTTTTAAAAATTCTCTAAAAAATTACTATTCATATGTAGAGAGTAAGGGGTGACATGGGCACTAACACAATCCCAATGGGAATCTACTTGTAATCAGAACAAGACTCAAAGTGGAAGGAAATTCTTCTTATAAAAGGAATGAGACTCTACTAGCACAATCCCAATAGGACTTTTTCCAAAAATATAACATTAATAGAATAAAATAAAATAAAATAAAAATAATTCCCAATATGACTCTTCTTAAAAATATAAGACTAATAGAATAAAATAAAATAAAAATAAAAATTATTTACACTATTCCTACAATCCCCTACAAAGTGTAAATGTAATTTTTTTTTTTTTTTTGAAGAAAAAAGAATCCAATGCATTAGTTCTAGTGCCCAAAGGCTATGAACCAGTCTTAGGACAAATAAGTATTGAATCACAAAATACGGTGAAAATAAATTTCTATGAATCAGTGTTTCTTGATGTAACTCGAGGGACTTTTATTCACATTGGTTTTCTCAACTTCACTATGAGCTGTACAAAATGGGTTGGCACAAATAGGCCATGTGCCCTGCTTGGATATTCATGAGAGCTCTAGAAAACTTGTCTAAGTTCTTATAGGAAGCGACCCTACCTCCACTTTCATATAAGGGAATCCATCAAGTATGTTCTGCATTTAAACATACCATCCATAAGGAATATGGTATTAATTAAGAGTAAACACTCAACCTTAATCAATGTAGAATACGTTCTATCTATACCATATGGATGGACTATCATACAATTAGAGTTGATAAAGCACCTCAAGTCAACAAGTGATTTGTTATTACCCATATGAACCTACCTCATGGAATTTCCACTCTAATAGGTTGGGTTACCACCACTCTTGACTTCTATAATAGGCATAAGCCTTATCTCCTTCGATGTTTCTTCCACTAGTTTCTTATTTATTGGTTTGGTCAAAGGATTGGACAAATTCAATTCTAACCTTACAAATTCTAGGGATATAACCCCTGTTTCAAGGGGCTGCCGCACAATATTGTGTCTTAGGCGTATATGCCTGTTCTTCCCATTAAATATTTCACTCTTAGCCTTAGCAATTGCAGTTTGACTATCACAACGCATAGACACAGACGGGACTGGTCTCGTTTATAAAGGGATATTTGCTAAGAGGTTTCTAAGTCACTCAACCTCCATAGTAGATCGAGTAATGCAAATTCGCTTGGCAGACTTCCAAGAAACTACACTCCTACCAAAGATGAAAACATATCCACTAGTGGATTTCACCACATCTGAATCTGAGATCCAATTTGCATCACTAAATCCTTCAAGGACACTTGGAAATCCACTAAAGCACAAACCATAGTTAATGGTGCCTCTCAAATACTTAAGGAAGAGATGAACAATAGTCCAATGGACCTGATTAGGACTTTGGGTGTACCGACTCAATCTACCTACTACATAAGCAATGTCAGTTTTGGTACAATTCATTAAGTACATTAGGCTCCCTATGATATGAGCATACTCTATTTGGGCAACACTATGTTCTTTATTTTTCTTCAGTTGTGAACTGGGATAATAAGGAGTTGGCACTGATTTACAATCAAAGTGTTCAAACTTCCTTAGGATATTTTCAACATAGTGTTCTTGAGAAAGTTTAAGTCCATTAGGTGTTCTATTTATTTTAATTCCTAGAATCACATTTGCCTCTCTTAGGTCTTTCATATCAAACTTAGAACCTAGGAATTTCTTGTAAGGTATTCTATTTTGAATATAACATGCGGATAGGATAGCTTATTCCCACAAGTTCAAGGGTGCTCCTGAACTTACCAACATTGCATTAAAAGTTTTAGGACCCAATTTTCGTTTTTTAAGTTCATGGAGAAGAAATTTAGCTAAACACCCCCACACTTTTAGGTATGCTATGTTAGGTGCATAACCCTTCCACAACTCATCAGGAGTTTTACCAGTTTTCCCAGGTTGGTAACAGATGAGAACCATCTTCTGGTTTTGGGTCAGTCAAAATATGTCCCAAGTTCACTACATCAATTGTAGAGAACTCTTAAAGAATGTCTCATTGAAGGGATCAATGTTAGAGGTGTCAGGACGAGTGTGAACTAGGGAAGCTTCCATTTGGATTTAAGGGTATAAAAACAAAAGACTAGCCCAAAAGACAAACAAATAATAGAATGAATAAGAAGAAAAACTTATCGACTGAGGCGTGACAAATACTGTTGTTGTCACCTCGCGTATCCTGTAGTCCACGTTGCTGCTAGATGGATGGACACGTGATTCTCAACACACAAGGGGTTCTTGATTCAGCGGTTGCACCTGCAAAAGGCATCCGGACAGGGTGTCCGGACGCACCCTCCGATGGTTATGTTAGCCATGGTCAGAGAGAGAGAGAGATAAATAAATCAGTTGTCCTTTTACTAGATATCCAGAGATTACCAGGGGGGATCAGCCTTTTCTTCTTCGTGTGAAGTCATATATATACAGCTTCAGGGGTACTGCTCCTTTCATTAATGGTGAGAAGATATTTTATGTTGTGATGATGATAATAGGTGTCAGTAGGAGCACTATCATCCTATGAACGGTTGTCAGAGACCATGGTAGGTGATGCGGCTGTCAGAGATCGTGGGAAGCGATTATGTAGAATGATCGTGGGAAGTGACTTGCTGTCACTTCCTCTTGTCTTCTCATTCTGCAGGTGATGGGATGTGGGCCATGGCTGCTTGTTGTGATTGCGTGTAAGACTCGCTTTACTTTAATTGACCATCCCGACAATTTATATCCGGATGGATCATGCTGATTATCCGGATGTGTTGTGGAGACTATCCGGGTGTCTACGCTCTGCCAGCGTCGTTTGCTCTTCCTTGGATAGGAGAAGCTGAAACGTCGTTTGTCTTTCCTTGAGGGGTTCCGGATAGGATAGCCGCACCATGCATATCTTTAGGGGAATCCGGATGATGATGGTCCGGCTGATAACACGTGCCACGCGTCACCATGAGCTGCGTGCCACGTGTTTCCCAAGGGGAGGGGTCCCTACATTGCCCCCCTTTTTAACTTGCCTATTTTGCCCAAAAAATGGGCGGGTTAAAAATAACTGGGTTTTTGAAAATTGAAAAAGTCCATTCGTCTAACTTGGCCACGTGGCGAGTGGGGGTGCGGAAGCCAAAAAAGGCATTTATGGCGAGCCGCCGACCCTGTGTATCCCCAGGCAATATGTCGTTTCAATGATAACATGGCTGTTGGTTTGCCTTTCCGAGGGGCTGTCCTGCTATAAATAGGGTACTGTACCTCTTTTTGCAATTTTTCCTACTGCATTCTCTTGAGAGCCTTTCTTCTTACTGCTTTTTCCTGCGTCCTTTGCTTCTCTGAGACAAACTTCGAAAGCTCTTTTTGTACCGGTGCTTTTGTATCGCGACTTTGTTGGTTTGCTGCTGGTGATTTTGTATCAAGGCGGTACCCGTTCTTCTTCTTCGGTGCTGTATTTGGTACGTATCTCTTTGCTACTGCCGTTCCTTTGGTTGCGTTTGCTGGTTCTTTACACTTGTTTTCTGGCTTGCTTGGGCGTTGTTTTGGACGAGTCGTTTGCAATTGTTGTTGAATGTTGGTACTTTGTTGTTGTTTGAAGGGGTTTTTGAGGGGTTTTTCTGACTGTTTTGGGTTAGGGTTTGTGTATTTTCAGACTGCTTGGTTTGATTCGTTGTATTGCTTTTGTATGTAGATTTTGATTTAGTTTTGTGGTAAAAAATGGCTCCAAAAAAGGCTGTTTCATCTGTCCGGGTTAGCGAAGCTAGCGAAAAGGCGATAGACAAATTAAATGCGAAGGAGTTCCGGGAGCGATTCCGCATCCCCCATGACGTATTGATAGACCTGGTGAACGAGGAGGCGGCTATGCCTACTGAGAAAGGTGGAAAAAACGTTATCCTCTTCAGAAAGGAACAATTCAACGCGGGGCTCCGGTTCCCTCTGCCGGCATTGTTCAAGGAATTCCTCCACTTCTCTCAGATTCCACCCATCTTCATTCATCCCAACCTTGTCCGGGTGCTGATGGGATGCAGCATTATCAACATGCTGTACAGCCTCGACCTTACGCTACTGGAATTGTTCTTTGTCTATTCCCTGAAGAAAGCAAAAAATGATATCTTCAGTGTGTCCGCTCACCTGCCCTCCCTTCAAATGGTGACAGAACTGCCAGATTCGACAAAGGGAGGGGCGAAGGGGCTGGTGGCAGTCTGGGGTGGATGGGCGGGGCTATCGCAGCATCCGTCGAGGCCTTTTTCTCCGAATTATACCTTAAAAATTCCGGGTAATCTTGTTTTGCGATTTTTTGTCCGGATTTTGCTTTGCTGATTTTTTCTGATTTTTCCGGACGGAATTCTCACCTTTTGTTGCTGACAATGCAGGTTTGGAATTGAGGGGCCACCTTGTGGATTGGGTGGAAAAGGCGTCCTTTGCCTGCGTCTGCAAATTATTCGAAATAGATCCCAAGGAGAGGGCCTACAAAACATTGCTTTCCGCGCGGAATTTGATAGAGGTCGTCCGGGAGCCCCAGGAATATGTTATCAATATTCTTCCTAGGAAACTGGCAAAGGATGAGATAGTGCCTGGGGAGCATTATACTGTGAAGGAGCTCCCCCTCTATCAGGAAGCTAAAGAGGCTGACGCTGAAAGGCGGCGAAAGCTCCTGGAGGATAGAGATCAGAAAAAGACTGAAGGCACTATCCGGAAGGCTCCCGGACAGAAGCGGGGTCCGGACTCTCCTCCAAAGAAAACTTCAGGGAAAAAGGGGGAAGCTGGTGAAGAAGCATGGGAAGGATGCGAAGGAACCCACTCCTCCCAAGGAGTTTCCTCCTCCACAAACTACCTATGAGGGGGAAGTAATGATAGAGGAGCCAGTAAATGCTGCTCTGCACTCTATCTCAAGCGGCCCCGGACGCATGTCGGGGTTGAATCATTCAGGTCCTTCCTTAGTCGCGGCTGCGCGTCTGGCTAACGTGGCTGAGGAAGCTGCATCTATCAACCATCCGGGCAACCTTAATCCGGATGCTGATGCGGCTGAAACGGCCCCGTTGGAGGAAGCGGGGGCAGAAAGCCAAAGTCAGCCTTCCGACCACCCGGATCGCCTGGCCATAGTCCTGGTGAAAGAGCCTCCCCTCAAGAAGCCGCGTTTGACGCGCGATCTACAGTCCGGACTCTTTGAGCGGCTTCAAGAGCGGCAGCAAGAGATTGAAATTAGTTGCGCTTCTGCCCATGACGCTCATCCGGATGGAGGCGAGGTGGAGATGGCTACTGAGACCTCAGCCGCCCCGGTAATAATTCCGGCTGAGGATGCATCCGGACCTATGTGTCCGGACGAAGATATGGGGGTTCCGATTCCGGGACAAGAGTTACCCTCTCCTTCCTCACCTGAGGAGGAATCTGCTGACAATGCCGCTCCCGCTAGCCCTTTCAGCTACGCGGAGTTGGAAGTTAAGTTAAAGCATATTACACCTGATTGGAGAGCCATCAAGCCCTCTGCTCAGATGTTTGATATGATAGAAACGGTATATCGTTGTCTTGTGTTTTTGCTTTTTGACTTTTTGTTGCACTGATGTGTTTGTTGTAGTATGATTTATGTCTTTGCTTTTTTTGTTTGTGTGTCAGCTGGTGAGGGGCCTCCGCAGCATGTCTCAACAACACGATCTTTTTACTCAGCTGCTGCAGACTGCAGACTATATGAGGACCTTCTCCTCTCGGCGCCAAGAGATTGAAAATCAACTGCGTCTGAGAATGGAGGAGGCTGAGGCCAGTCTATCCACCATGCGAGAGGAAAATGAAGCCCTCCGGGTGGAGTTGGCTGAAGCAAAGGGTCGAGAAGAATCAACTGCGGGCCGCCTTCATGAGGCGGAGGGTGAGGCAGCCCGGCTAAGGGATGAACTGAGTCAACTCCGGACAGAAGTTTTGAATGAAAAGAAACAGAAGGAAGACTTGCAGCTGCGCCTAGATGTGCAAAAAGAGGAACTTGAACGGGAGTTTGCTGTGGAAAGAGAGGAACTTGCAGCGGATTACCAGCAACAAGTGGATGATACGTTTATCTTTGGGTATCGCTGCTGCATGAAGAAGAACGGCATTAAGCGAGATACCCCTTCAATTCCTCCGGGTGAAGAAAAGAAGCTCCATAAGAAGCCCGCTCCCTGATAGTTTATCTCTTTTTGCAATTTCTCTGTTGTAATTTTTCCTTCTGTATTTTTTTTGTGGTCCGGAGATTTCTTTTGTAATTACCTTTATTCATATCAATAAAACATACTTCTTTCTCATTTGCACTTGTGTATACTTTTACTGATAGTACTGCTTTAAATTGGATATATTCCATGGTCTGAGTAACGGAGTGCCATCTAGCTTTTGTAAATGATAGGCTCCATTTTCGTTTGCCTTAGACACTATGTAGGGTCCTTCCCAATTGGCTTGGAACTTTCCCGCGCCTACTTCAACAGTATTTTCAAAAACTTTTCTAAGTACTAGCGTACCATTTTTGAAGTTTCTGGGCCTGACTTTTCGATTGTAATGCGCTGATGCTCTTTGTTGATAATCTGCCATCCGGATGGATGCGCTTTCTCTGACTTCGTCTGCCCAGTCCAAATTTCTTCCTAGTTCCGTGTTGGCGTCTTTTTGCTTTGCTGCATCAGTCCGGATAGTAGGAAGACCTATTTCAGTGGGAATGACTGCATCCATTCCATATGTGAGGGCAAAAGGAGTATTTCCTGTTGGTCGTCCGGGTGTGGTTCGATAGGCCCACAGGACGCCGGGTAGCTCCTCCACCCACTTTCCTTTGGCTTGCTCCAGCCTTTTTTTTAAGGCATTGATTAAAGTTTTGTTTGTGGCTTCCGCCTGGCCATTGCTTTGAGGATAACGTGGCGTGGAGTATGAATTCCGGATATTCAATTCCGAACAGAAATTCCTGAATGCAATGCTGTCAAATTGTGGACCATTGTCAGCTATGATGATTTGGGGAATTCCAAAGCGGCAAACAATGTTCTTCCATACGAATTTGGTGACATCTTTATCTTTGATGCTTGCATATGCTTCAGCTTCTACCCATTTACTGAAGTAATCAGTGGCGACAAGAAGGAATTTCTTTTGGGCAGGTGCTGCTGGGAGGGGTCCCACTATGTCCATGCCCCACTGCGCGAAAGGCCATGGGCTTGAGACCGATTTCAATGCTGCTGATGGCACATGTGGAATGGGAGCGTATCTTTGACATTTATCACACTTTTGGACATATGCTGCCGCGTCTTTCTTCATTGTTGGCCAATAGTACCCTTGTGAATGAGCTCTATGTGCTAGGGATCGTCCTCCCGTATGATTTCCGCATATTCCTTCAGCTAGCACATACTGGGCCTCTGAATGCCCAAGACAGCGAAGATAAGGCCCTGTGAAAGATCGCTTGTACAGGTGCCCCCCGATCAGGGTGAAGCGGGCAGCCTGCACCCGGATTTTGTGCGCTTGTTTAAGATCTTTGGGTAAAGTGCCTGTCCGGAGATATTCTGCAATATCATGCGTCCATTCTTGATTATCCGTTTGGGTTGCCTCAACGGTGTTGCAAGTGGAATTTTCTGCGACAGAGGGATTGGCTTGCACATGTATGGGCAATAGAATGGCTTCTTTGATAGGTAGAGAGGCAGCTATGCCGGCCAAAGCGTCAGCGTGCCTATTGTCAGCTCGCTTAATTTTTTCGATTGTCCACTCGGTGAATTGCTGTAAGGTGCTTCTTACTTTGGCCAAGTATCGCGCCATGCGTGAGTCCTTAGCCTCATATTCTTTCTGGATGTGCCTTACCACTAGTTGCGAGTCGCTGTAGATCCGGAGTTTGGAGACGGATAGAGCAAGGGCGAGGTCCAATCCGGACAGGATGACCTCGTATTCTGCCTCATTGTTAGACGCGGAGAATCCCAGCCGGATGGCTTGCTCCAGATGTTCCCCAGTTGGGGACTGTAATAAGAGTCCAACTCCAGAGCCTGACGAGCGTGAGGCTCCGTCAACTCGTAGTGTCCACCACTCCTGTTCACTTGATTCGTGGTGCTGGTTGGGTCTTCGTGAATATTCGAGCACAAAGTCGGCCATTACTTGGCCTTTTTTGGATAATCTGGGTTGGAATTCGATTCCAAATTCGCTCAATTCGATGGCCCATTGTAGCATTCGCCTAGTTAAATCTGGTTTGTGTAGAATGCTACGAAGGGGTTGGTCGGTCAGTACAATCACTGGGTGGGCTTGAAAATAGGGGCGGAGCTTTTGGGCAGCACTTCGAAGAGCTAAGGCTGTTAGCTCCATTTTTGAATACCTGGTTTCTACATCTGCCAATGCCCTGCTGACATAGTAGATAGGTTTCTGCTCCTTTGGTGAAGGGCAGCGGAATAGAACGGCGCTGATTGCCCATTCTGAGACAGCTAGATACATGTATAGCTTCTCCTTTGGGATGGGGCTGCTCAAGATGGGTGGATGCATAAGACAATGTTTAATTCTTTCCAACGCGTTTTGGCAATTGTCCGTCCACCCCTGCGTTCCAGCTTTTCGTATCGCTAAGAAGAAGGGTCGCAACTCATCAGTGAAGCGGGCTATAAAACGCCCTAACGCAACGAGCTTGCCTGTGAGGCGTTGTAACTCCTTTTTGTTCCTGGGAGGAGGTGTCTCCATGACTGCTTTGACTTGATCCGGGCTGACTTCTATGCCTCTTTGGCTGACCATAAATCCCAGAAACTTGCCAGCACTCATGCCAAAGGCACATTTGGAAGGATTTAACTTCATGCCATACTTTCGCAAGAGGTAAAATATTTCTTGTAAATGGAGGATATGTTGCTCTCGAGTTTTGCTTTTAACCACGATATCGTCAATGTATACCTCGACCGAGCGGCCTATCAGAGGTTTGAAGATTTTAGTCATCAATCTTTGATACGTGGCGCCAGCGTTTTTGAGTCCGAATGGCATGACTTTGTAGCAATAGAGGTCGTGTGGCGTTATGAATGCTGTTTTTTCTTCGTCATCCGGAGACATGGGAATTTGGTGATATCCGGAGAAGGCATCCAAGAAAGAGAGCATCCCTTGCCCGGAAGTGGAATCCACAATTTGATCTATCCGCGGTAAGGGAAAGCTGTCTTTTGGACATGCATTATTGAGATTGGTGTAATCAACACAGACTCGCCATTTGTCCTCTTTCTTTGGTACCACTACTATATTTGCCAACCAATCCGGATAAGATACTTCTCTGATGAATGCGGCTTCCAACAATTTGTTAATTTCATCTTGGATAACTCTTTGTCTATCCGGATGAAAGCGTCTAATCTTCTGTCGAACGGGTCTGGCTGCTGGAAAGACGTTAAGCTTGTGAGAGGCGATAGAGGGATGAATTCCCTTCATATCCGAATGTGTCCATGCGAAGATGTCATGGTTGCTTCGAAGGATATTTTGTATGCTCTAGGTTTCTTCTTGTGTCATGAGGGAACTGATGTTTGTGAGGTGATCATTCTCTTCTGAGATTTGGATTGTTTGTAAGGGATCTGCTGCCGGGGGATCCTTGTCCACCAGACCCAATAATTGCTATTGGTCGTGCGCAATGCTAGGTTCAGGGGGAGATGCATCCTCCTGGTTAGCGACTGCTTCACGTGCTATTTGGTAGCACTGGCGAGCGGCTAACTGGCTGCCATACAAGTCAGTTTGCCCTTCGTTGGTGAGGAAACTCACCATTTGATGATATGTGGAAGGGATGGCTTTCATGTAGTGAAGCCATGTGCGTCCCAAGATGACATTGAAGGGTGACAACTCTTGCATCACCGAAAATTGCACGTTGAGAGTGACTGGTCCAGCTCGAACCGGCAGTATAATGTCTCCTAAGGATGTTGTTGATGATCCGTTGAATCCGGATAAGATTCGTCCGGGGTTTTCGAGACCCGCGAGACTATGTCCCATATGGCCAATGACTGATGCTTGTACTAGATCGGCTGAACTGCCTGGATCAACCAAGATACGTCTTACATCAAAATCTCCTATTTCTAGAGAGAGGATGAGGGCGTCGCGATGTGGCTGTAGCGTCCGGGTGGGATCTACTGGTGGGAAAATGATTGTCCCATCAATGGGGCGAGGGCCCTCCCCAGTAAGACCCGGCCGGATGGAATTAATGCGTTCGCGTATTGACGCGGCTCGCAGCAATTTCTGTCTTTTCCGCCTGGAATCGTATTCCTCGTCAGATGGGCCCCCGTTGATATAGTTTATGACAGCCTTGGGGGCGACTGGGGCCCTCGGGGCCCCAGAGTTATGATGCTGTGGTGCGTCCCTTCCTCCAGTATCTGAGCGGAGGTACTGTTTTAAATGTCCTGCTTTGATGAGCCTTTCAACTAGATACTGGAGGGACCGACATGTCTCTGTTGTATGACCATGGTCTTTGTGGAAGGCGCATTTCTTGCTGCGGTCTCTTATAGATGGGTCCGTTTCGAGGGGTGTAGGCCACCTGAAGTCGGACAACCCTTGGATCATTGGGAGAAGTTTTTCGTATGATATGGATAGGGGTGTGATGGGCGGCCTATCCGGACGACTCGGCCCGTCCTGCCTCCGGTCAACTGGTTTTGGCCGGTCCGGAGGTTTGGCATGTCTGTCCGCGTTATCTCTAAAAGCCCGTCTGGCAACCAAAACTTGTTGAGTGGCTGCACGTACGTCATCTTCGAGCATTGAATATTTGTTAGCGCGTCTGAACAAATCGTCCATCGTTGTAGGAGGTTTTTTTGCCAGCGATTCGAAAAATGGGGTGCCTGGACAGATGCTTCTTTTGAAGATCTGTAGGACAGCGTCCATGCTGCAAACCTCTATTTGGAGTACGACTTGGCCAAATCGTTTCACAAATTCCCTCAAGGATTCGTTGTCTCTCATTTTTATGTTCTGGAGGGTGCTGATATTCTGCTTGTGTCGAGCAGAGCATAAGTACTGTCCCACGAATGCTTCAGAGAGGTCCCTGAAATTGTCAACAGAGTTAGGAGGTAGGCGATGAAACCATGAGATGGCCTGCCCTTGAAGGCTGGCAGGGAATACTTTGCATAATAATGCATCGTTGCTAATATCGAGCGTCATAAGCTGTCGATAGTGCATGATGTGATCGAAGGGATCGTTGGTCCCATCGTATGTGGAAAACTTTGGTACGAGGAATCCTCTTGGGGGCTCGTAATGGGTGATATGAGAGCAAAAGGGCGTGGAGAGCATGTCATCCAGCCTTTTGCTGATGGAGCCAATGGGTGGCTCGTTTGGGAGGTTTCTCCCAGCTGGTCGTTCCGCTAGGTGTGAGTGAACGTTCCGCATCGCTGGGGTGACCATGGGGTCACGATGCGGAGGTACGTTCTGCACCATGGGAGCAATCATAGGATCGGGGCGTGGCGCCCGGGTTGTGGCTACTGGTGGCCTTGATCTCCCAGGCTCTTGTGGGCCTAGTCTTGCGCGCATAGAACTTGACAACTGTGATTTTCTATCACGTTGTCTTTTTGCTGAAAAATGAGTGGAATCTGAGCTTTCCTCACGGGGAGCTCGAGGCATGGGTGTGCGTGGCTCATGGGGCCTTGCGTTGTATGTTCCTGGGACAGCTCCTGTTGACCCAGGATATATTGATTCTGGCTCTGGCCTTGAGTTTGCCACCTGGCCTTTTGAGCGCTGACGACGAGGAGGTCCTGATGTTGAGGCTTGAATGCGTAACACAGCGTTTTCTTCCCTTAACCTCTCCGTCTCCTGGAGGAGAGCTCTTAGCTGTTTTTCGCTCGCCAACTGTCTTTTTTCGATGGCTTGACGCCATTCGTGATTATCTTCTTCCTCTCTACCAGATGATCGACTTTGGGAAGGTGTGACCATCTTTGCTAGTGACTAAATCAAAATAAAAAGTAAAATCTTCCCACAGACGGCGCCAATGTTGTCACCTCGCGTATCCTGTAGTCCACGTTGCTGCTAGATGGATGGACACGTGATTCTCAACACACAAGGGGTTCTTGATTCAGCGGTTGCACCTGCAAAAGGCATCCGGACAGGGTGTCCGGACGCACCCTCCGATGGTTATGTTAGCCATGGTCAGAGAGAGAGAGAGATAAATAAATCAGTTGGCCTTTTACTAGATATCCAGAGATTACCAGGGGAGATCAGCCTTTTCTTCTTCGTGTGAAGTCATATATATACAGCTTCAGGGGTACTGCTCCTTTCATTAATGGTGAGAAGATATTTTATGTTGTGATGATGATAATAGGTGTCAGTAGGAGCACTATCATCCTACGAACGGTTGTCAGAGACCATGGTAGGTGATGCGGCTGTCAGAGATCGTGGGAAGCGATTATGTAGAATGATCGTGGGAAGTGACTTGCTGTCACTTCCTCTTGTCTTCTCATTCTGCAGGTGATGGGATGTGGGCCATGGCTGCTTGTTGTGATTGCGTGTAAGACTCGCTTTACTTTAATTGACCATCCCGACAATTTATATCCGGATGGATCATGCTGATTATCCGGATGTGTTGTGGAGACTATCCGGGTGTCTACGCTCTGCCAGCGTCGTTTGCTCTTCCTTGGATAGGAGAAGCTGAAACGTCGTTTGTCTTTCCTTGAGGGGTTCCGGATAGGATAGCCGCACCATGCATATCTTTAGGGGAATCCGGATGATGATGGTCCGGCTGATAACACGTGCCACGCGTCACCATGAGCTGCGTGCCACGTGTTTCCCAAGGGTCCCTACAACTGTCATCGAAATAGATCCACCCTCCTCAAAAATGGACTCGGTGCACTAGGGTACCAATGGTCTACCTCCAAGATTCAACAACAAAATCTCGCCTTGGTTGCACTTTGTAAGCGAGATGTGTACAACTCAGATTTTGAATAAATTCTTCTAGAAGGATGTATGAAAAAAAACTCTCTCAAAACTCTTTTTAAAAATTCTCTGAAAAAATTTCGCATATGGTGCACTCTGTAAGCGAGATGTGTACAACTCGGGTTTTGAATAAATTCATCCAGAAGGATGTATGAAAAAAAACTCTTTGAAAACTCTTTTTAAAAATTATCTGAAAAATTAGTATTCATATATAGAGAGTGAGGGGTGACTTGTTTTTATAGGCTACTAACACAGTCCCAATATAAATCTACTTGTAATCGGAACAAGACTCAAAGTGGAAGAGGATTCTACTTATAAAAGGAATGAGACTCTACTAGGACAATCTCAATAGACTCTTCCCAAAAATATAACACTAATATAATAAAATAAAATAAAATAAAAATAATTTATTGGACTCTTCCCAAAAAATATAAGACTAATAGAATGAAATAAAATAAAATAAAAATATATTTACACTCTTCCTACAATTCACCGGTTCAACCGTCGATCCCAATGAACTGTGAATTGGTAACTTTTTCGATTCAATGACTGGTCTAATTTTGAAAATATTAAAAAAATACTAAAAAAGAAAAGAATTAAAATAATTTCTCATTTTTAATTTTATTATATAAATAAAAAAAATTTAAATATAATTAATATTAATTAAAATTATATATATTTTAAATTTATTTAATATTTATATAAAAGAGTTAAAATAAATAAATTATATTTAAAAAAACATATACAAATAATTTTAGTTTTTATTGATTTCAATTTTTTTTTTCTCCCTCAAATTTTCACCAAAACAAATAGAAATCTAAATGGGACCGTCGAGGGGTCTGTTCCAGAGTCGGAAGCAAAACCCTAGAACAATACTATGATCGAAGGCTTCTGATCTGATTCAACTAGGTACACTCTCTTTGCTAAAAAACCTCTTCTCCTGTATCCTTTGTTTGTTTGCGGAGAAAAGGAAAGAGCTTGAAAGAAAACTTTGCGTTTGTGATATTGGAGATCACAGAGTAATGAAACCATCACTAGGTTCTGCATAATACAACTATTTTACTTAGTTGAGGTGTTTTTCTGGGAGAGATACAAATCATAGGATTTAACCATTCATTTATTTATTTATTTCAATTATTCTCTCAGCAACCAAACAGAGAATTAGGGGTTTTGTTTTACATTTTTGTTCGTGCTTGCATCATGCATTTGAAGGAGGGATGTTCCTTACTTTTAAAAGTTCGCAAACCTTCAATCCCTTTTGTGCTCAGCACGAATCCAGTTCCGAATCTCAAAGCCGAAAATGAAGAAAAATCGTCCGTTCTGAAAGAGGCCGATGTTCTAAAGAGGTTGAAACATGAGCATGATATCACTCTTGCATTAGAGTATTTCAAGTCTATTGCAAATTCGAAATCTTTCAAACACACGCCTCTGACCTACCAAATGATGATTGAGAAGCTCGCTAGTGAACGTGAGATGGATTGTGTTCAGTACCTTTTGCAGCAAATGAAGTTAGAGGGTATTAGTTGCTCTGAGGATCTATTTATTAGTGTGATAGGTTCGTATAGGCGAGCGGGTTCTTCTGAGCAAGCGTTGAAAACGTTTTATAGGATGCAAGATTTCCGTGTTAAACCCACTGTTAAGATTTACAATCACATCTTGGATGCATTGCTTGACGAGAATAGGTTTCAGATGATCAACCCTATATATAGTAATATGAAGAAAGATGGTATGGAGCCCAATGTGTTTACATACAACATTCTTTTGAAAGCATTGTGTAAGAATAATCGGGTGGATGGGGCCCACAAATTACTTGTGGAAATGTCGAGCAAGGGATGTGATCCTGATGAGGTGAGCTATACAACATTGATATCTTCTTTGTGTAAGCTCGGTAAGGTGAAGGAAGCCAGGGAGCTTGCCATGAGTTTCACTCCATCTGTACCTGTTTATAATGCTTTGATAAATGGGGTGTGCAAGGAATACACATTTGAGGAGGCATTTCAGTTATTAGATGAAATGATGAACAAAGGGATTGACCCTAATGTTATTTCATACACAACTATCATCAATGCCCTCTCCGATGCAGGGAATGTTGAGCTGTCTCTTGCTGTTTTAGCCAAAATGTTTGCGAGAGGATGTAGTCCCAATCTTCACACATTTACTTCCTTGATAAAGGGTTTTTTCTTGAAAGGGGGATCACATGAAGCTCTTGACTTTTGGGACCGGATGATAAGGGAAGGAGTTGTGCCCAATGTTGTTGCATATAATGCACTAATGCATGGTTTATGCTCTAAGAGGAGCTTGGGTGATGCTGTATCTGTTTTCAATCAAATGGAGATAAATGGATGCTGTCCAAATGTGAGGACATATAGTGCTCTTATTGATGGCTATGCAAAAGCTGGAGACTTGGATGGTGCATCTGAGGTATGGAACTGGATGATAACTCATGGTTGCCATCCTAATGTTGTGGCTTATACCTGCATGGTGGATGTTCTTTGCAGGAATTCTATGTTTAACCAAGCTTATTGTCTTATAGAGAATATGCAAGTGGAAAATTGTCCTCCAAATACAGTTACATTCAATACATTTATCAAAGGTTTATGTGGAAGTGGAAGAGTAGATTGGGCAATAAAGGTGTTTGATCAAATGGGAAACTCTGGCTGTTTTCCTAATACCACGACCTACAATGAGCTATTGGACAGTCTCTTGAAAGACAGAAGGTTTGGAGAAGCCTTTGGACTTGTTAAGGATATGGAACATAGGGGGATTGAGCTGAATTTAGTGACGTATAATACTATTATATATGGTTATTGTTGTGCTGGTATGCTTGGGGAGGCTTTGGAGCTTTTAGGGAAAATGGTGGTTAGAGGTACGAAGCCCGATGCCATCACAGTTAATATAGTAATTGATGCATACTGTAAGCAAGGTAAGGTTAACATTGCTATTCAACTTATGGACAGATTGAGTGCAGGGAAATGGCACCCAGATATAATTGCTTACACTAGTCTTATAAGTGGGATCTGTACACATATAGGTGTGGAAGAGGCCATTGTTTATCTTAGGAGGATGTTAAGTGAAGGGATCTCACCCAATGTTGCCACATGGAATGTTCTAGTGCGGCATTTATTTAGCAACATGGGTCATTCAGGAGCTGTTCAATTTCTAGATGCTGTATTGGGTAGTGGATTTGAGACAAGATTCTGAAGGTTTGCATCAAAGATCTGTTACAGTCAGACAAATGAGTTGTAGGCCAAACCATCAGCAGAATGCAAGAGAGGTTGTCATCAGTAATATCCAGAATCCTTTTGAGATTGTCTTGTTGGGCAGAGCTCCATAATGCAACCCAAGTTCGTGGTGCTTATAATCACAAAGGAGGCAGGGGGACAGCTTCACTCAGTTTCATCCATGGGTTCACCGGTCTGTGTGCATCATACAAATATTTTTATTTTCATTAACTTTCATGTCCCGTGTTTAGATATTAATGTATTATTTTTTTAATAGGTTGAGCGAGCAATCTGTGCAAAGAACCAATTTCTCTTTCCCTTGTTGGCAACTTGGCAATTCTGAGGAACTTTAAAGAGGGTGGTTTCTGGCAAATAGGTGTGTTCTTTGTGAAAGCAAAGAGGATTAATGGATTGTGTTTTCCTCCACGCGCTCTGTGCTGATCCTATTCTCTTTAGCTGGTCTTAGGTCGTGGGTTAGTTTGTAGGTAGAAGTTGTAGATTGGGTGACTCTAGATGAGAGGGACTAGTGTTTTTTGGTTCTCTTTTATGGCATTGCCTTTTGGCACGATTTGTATAGTGTACTTTAGTATATAAATTCCTTCTCTTTTATTTATAATATTTTCTTGCTCGTCATTAAGGAACTTGAAGCATCATTTGCTCATCATTATTTGTCATGATGCAAATATTCAGATTTCCACATCATGTGGTTAGGATATCAGAATGCCGCGCAAGATTTCTCAGAGAGTGACATCCATCACTTTCCCTCTTTCCTGATAGGCTGATAATGGTAAGGAGAACCACAAATCGGCATTGCTTCCCAACTTTTTTGAGGTTATTTTGATTTGAGTTCGGAGATCAGGAGCCAGGGTTTCTTCTGCTTGGAAATTTTGCAGAAAAGAGAAATTTCAGTATATACTTGAAAGCCAATTGGTTATTGGGTAGTCAATGCTCCTTATTTAAGCCAGAGGATGAATCAGATTTCACCAGAAGTGTAAAGGCACATATATAAAGCTAGAATCAACAAATCTCTCTAAAGAAAAGTTCCGGAAGTCCCGATCAGGAGTCATCATCTTTTCTTTTTTCATTTTTCTCTTTGCCAGAATGGATCTTGTGATCAAGTTTGATCTTAGATGTAATACCAGGAATATCCTATGTATGCTCATCAACTAGCATTGAGGTTGAATAGAGTCTACTTGAATCCAAATTCAATAACAAAATGCTTCAAATGGTCAAAAAATTTCAGTGAACATGAATTCAGTTTGAAGATGAAAGAATTTGTGCCTTTATGGCATATTATTACTGTCATCTACCAGACGAACTTTTCAATTAAGAATCAGAATATCCAGTTGATGCAGTTTCAGGATAAACTCTAAACCTTCACCTGATTTTGTAGAAGGCTAAAAGCACACCATGCATATTCAAAATATACCTTCCTTTCAGTACTTAAAAGTGTCATACAAAACAAAACTGTACCCAAAAACAAAATTCATGACTCTGTTCTGGATCTCTCTCAAAACAAAACACAAATTAAATGACAACAGAAAGTAACTACCTACCTACTTTCTCAGCTCTCAAGTTTCTCCTTCCAACATTCTTATCTTCTCTATCATCACTGTTGACAGGAACAATAACATCTACGACATCATCACTGTAGCTGTTTGAGTCCACCTCACCCTCACCATCCCAATCATCTTCATCATCATAGTCTACATCATCCTCCTCGTCATCATAATCATCGGTACCTGCTCGAAGAGTGTGGAACTCAGGAGGAGGGGGGCAGTCCTCTGTGATTGCCTCGTCTCTCTTTATTACAAGGTGCCGGATGACTCTTTCGTCTTGGTCTAGCATGGTCTTGAAATCATTAATCCATTGGGCTTCCAGCTCGAAGTTCATCAAGATGTAGTGGGCATTCTTTGCTTTCTGTATCTTGTACGCTAGTCTTCGAAGACCCCAATCGTTCAGTCGCCAAAGCTTACCCTTTTTCTCCCTTATAAAATCTGCAACAACATGCCACATGAATATTAGAAACTTAAGAAGTTTAGTTTCCTCAATTTCTCAATAAATGGTATTCTGGAAGAAACCGATCATAATATTCCTGGGCCACCAGAAAGAAGGATACAAATAGCAGGTATAAATAAGGCATGAGTGAATCAGAAGCTGGAACTGGGACAAGCATCAACAAATCTATGGTCTGTTTACAAAGCAAAAATTACACTGGGTGCCCTGGAAATAGTTTTACAAGCATCTATATATCAGAATCTGAGAATATTTGGACCTTTTCTTCTTGATACCAATAACGCTCCACGAATAAAAATGGAAGGAAAGAATAAGAACAACGGTCATGCAAAAATGAATATATTCAAACAGACAAATGTAGACAAAACTGATAGAGGGAAGACACAGGTACCTTGCACTTTGGAATTGACATTCTCAACCTCCTCATCATGCTTCTCATGTATTAAATAAACCACTTCATAGTGGCGCACTGTACCATCAATGCAACAACAAATCAAAATGACAATTCAGAAACTATTTTCCACATAATCTACAAGTCCCCCAACAATTCGGTTTTTCGTGATCCATCTGGTTGCTGTAACACAAATGTAGGATTCTAAATTCTCTCCATTTTCCTTGTGTCTTGCCAGCATCGAGATGGACCACGAAAAGGCAGAAGGAAGTGAGTCACAATGCTTTGTGCCATCTGGTTGCTGTAACACAAATGTGAGATTCTAAATTCTCTCCATTTTCCTTGTGTCTTGCCAGCATCCAAATGGACCATGAAAAGGCAAACGGAAGTGAGTCACAATGCTTTGTGCCATAACTTGAAAGTGAACCCAAATGATTTCAAGCAAACTTTCTATGTAAGTAAGATCCAAGGACTACAAGGAAGACGACGAAACAAGCTTACTTCGTTCCACATTCAAATCACTTTCCAGCTGAAGATTCAGAAATTCATAAAGTTCTTCTGCAAATCACCAACCAATTCAATTAATGCAACCTCCGTATAATCAAAGGATTTTTCTCCCAAAAGAACTCCAAACCATAATAGCTTACCTTCTTCAGCATCTGCAAACTCTGGGAGAAAACTACCATCTTCCTGAGCTTTCTTCTGAAATTTGAAATAAACCCACCATCTCAAATTCAACAAAACCCTCAATTAACAAACCAAGAGAATGATAAGCCCAACTCTAACCACACAGGGCCTATTCAGCAGCAGAAATGAAGATTTTTTCAGAAAGAGGTTCATTTTGAAAAGTAACAACAATGAAATCATTTTTCTTTTCTTTTTTTGGTTGTTTTCAATCATTAACGTATAATGCAACATTTTTTAGGTTATCTAAAATTGACCCTTCTTTCTGGAGATGTTCTCCAAAACTGTTCAAAAAAACTGGGAATCAAACACGATTCGTTGCTACTGGTTTCTGAAATAGAAAATATTTCTCATTTCCACCACCGGACAGTCCTAAATTCCCAAATTTTCCAAACAAAAGCTCAAATTCAATGAAAATTTTCATATTAAAAAAATAAAAACAAAGGGAATTTCCGTCACCATCTTTAATTAGACTACAAAATCATGAAAAACAGTAGCAGATAACAGGACTCCCGGGAATAAAATACAGTCGAGCAGGTACAAGACAAATTGAAAAAAAGAAAAGAAACGAAAAGAAAATACTTCCGCAAACTGCGAACCACACCCATGCAGTGAAGAAGAACAAAAATTGGGAAAAAAAGAAAAAGAAAAAGGAAAAGATGAAGTGGGTGTGACCTCTTTGAGCAGCACAGCTTCAGGGAAAACGCCGGTGGCTTCATCTGGTTTGGGGACGAAGTTGTGGGCATCGACGCTGTCTTTCTTCCTCTTCTTTGCCTCAGCAACCACTGATTTTCTTAGCCTATTTGCAGAAATTGAAGAGTACCCTTTTGAGAATGTCAAAAAAGGGGTTTGGTTCCATGTAATCCCTCCATTGCCCACCAGTCTAATGAGCTTTGGAGTGAGATTTGTCGTAATATGTGGCGTCCGTACAAGTGCATCCATTGCTGCCGGAGAGTGCTTGGGAAATGAGAGAATTGAGGTCGCCTAACAATATCTAGAAGTTCAAGGGTGCTTTGGTAATTTCATTTAATATCTCAGGCACTTTTTTATTCTTCAGAAAATATTAAATAATAAGAATAATTTATTTGTAATTAGTATTTTTATTATTATAGCTCTGTGGTTGGGTCTCATCATGTAATCAAGCAAATTAAATAATCCCATCCAATATTATAATTATTCTTATAATAAAAAGAATAATTATCCCTTTTCAACTAAATAGTATATTCTACTGAAGAAAATACACACACGAGACAGATAAATATTGTCTATGCATTTCTATCTTTGTTATTAATATTATTATAATTCAAGTTAATTTCTATCAAATAACTTTTTTAATATGTTATATTTTATCAATATATTTGAAAACTTTTATAAAACACGGCACATAAATGCCTATGTATTAAGTAAGAGTCTCTTTGGAATTGTTAGAGGAAGTATTTTTATCTTAAAAATTATTTTGAAAAAAAATTAAATATTTGAAAAAATTTAAAAATCCAAAAAATCACAGACAAAATAAATACTTAATAAATATTTCTCATTTTATTTAGGAGTGATTCTAAAAGTGTTTCTAGCATTTTTAATATTAGAATAATAAATATTTTCAAGTATTAAAAATATTAAAAACATTCTCAAAAATCATTATCAAACGGATTCTTAGAACATAAACATTGTTAATCGCATTCTAACCATATAAGCAGAATTCAATCGTAGGAATAATTCAACAAGAACTTCGGGTTAGAATTCAAGTCCTAGTTTGGGGAAGGTTATTTCTTGTTTACACTTTCTTTTTTCTTTTTTTCTTTTTGGATTAAAATTATTCAGAAACACTTTTTGGTATGGTACTGAAAAATATCCATTTGAACATGCATCACTATCATTTCATGAGCATCACATCAAATCCCATAAGCAATTTTTGTGTCTTTATGTCCTTGATCTGCAATTCAATCAAACAGTGTTCAGAAACAGAAGCCTAATGGAAATCTCTAACCCATCATTGAGGGGATACACTGAACAAATTGCTTGGGGACTGTCTTGGGGAGTTTCTGAAATCAAAACCACATCATATGATAACATATTATCACTTACATGCCATCAACCAAGAGAAAATGCAGGAACCATTAGAAGTATACTTCTGTCATTGCTACCATCGATAGAAGTATTTCCATCGGCAATCTAAAGCTCTTAATAATGCCCTGATCTTGAAGATCAGCCATTACCAAAATGGATTTATCACAACCCCGTTACGGCAATTCGAGGCGACTTCATTCAGTCCTCGGTTTTTACCCCTTGACAGAACAGAACAGAAAAAAGAAAGATAGCAGTACAAACTATAGGCCTGTGCAACATTCTCCCTCTGCCATGGTAGAAAAAAAGGGCAAAAACTGCCACACATCCATGGCAGTAAATTTAAAACCGATTTAAGAGATTGATGATAACCAAAGGTACAAAATGGGGGAGGGGTTTGTATTCTATACAAACTGTGTATGATGCAGGCATAAAGGGGGGTTCCATTCTTACTCTTATACAACTTGTTGGAGTTGGAGTTAGATTCCTGTTATGCCTCCTTTCAAAGGAAAAGACCATAGGCTACTTCTAATCAAATTTTAAGAGCCCTTTTTAACGGGGAAATTCATATCGGATTTGTGTGTAAAAGGGTTGTGAAGACAGGTGCTCACCATTGTTTCTTTCCCTTTTTCTTTCTCTTGCTGCCACTACCACTACCACTGCCACTGTTTGTGCCACCGCTCTTGGAGAAATTTCCTGCCTTGGCAGATGGACTTTCGGCAGAGGTGCTGCCACCACAAGTATCAAACATGCCTGCTTGGACCGCATTCTGCAACCACTCGAAGAATTCCTCCTCGGTCATGTTCTCTTCCATGTTAGGTGTTGGCATTCCTCCTTTTTGTCCTGAGCTCGTTCCCTTACTGCCATTATGCTTGGAAGTTACGCTAGTGTTCACATGAAAACTTGGCTTGTGAGTGTTGGCTGGACATCTCATTCCCTGTAACGAAGATTTAGCATTATTCCTTGCATCTGGATCCATTTCAAGAAAATGAGAAATCTTCTCTAGAAGTAAATAAGATACCCAAATTATTGATTTTATATCTTTGTGTTTTTCTGAGAACGGATATCGGAGTTTGGATAGCCCAGGGAATTCCCCAGTGCCTTCTTTTACGTACCACATTATGCAGTGCAGACTTGTTCCCACTAAACTAGTTGATAATGTAAAATTGCAGAAACAAGACACCAACTTAAAAAGGGCCAGTTATTGAAAGCCTAATATGCATTTACTTTCAACAGGTGCAAAGAGAAAAAGCAACATTTAGGTTACAAAGTGTTCTTAGCTTACTAATCGGATTATCTCACTGAATATATTCATGATTCACAAAAAATAGCAGAAACATTGGGGTGGGGGGAGGAGCCTCAAATTGAAATAAATGAGCTGATGAATTCACCTGACAAATATACCATTCGGTTGCATCGTATATCCGGCTCTCAGCACAAACATATGCTGAAGGTGCATCCACCTACAGAAATAGTAGCATGTTCATAAGCAAAATGATATTCCAATACTGCCCTTGTATTCATCAACTAAGCACAAACTTACACGCCAACACACACAGAGACACAGGTCTATAGGACATCAAGTACAATAAAAATACATATCAATACAGTATGATCTTAAAGATAGACTTTCTACCACCTGTACCGCATCATTTATAAATACCTTTTGCAATATTCCAAAAAAGAAGGGTTGGGTAGACTGTTCAACCCATCCATCTCCATCCTTGGCCTGATGAAAATCCTTGCAATCCTTCAAAATGAAAATTCCAAGGGAGAAACCATAAACACAGGGTACAAGATCCTTCAGGAAAAGAAACATAATGCTTAAAAATAGCTGGAACATGTCTTGCACCATGATATGATGATAATATGCATAGTGCCAATTTTCATAAATGCAAGTTGTGTGTTTTTTGAAGACCATGCATGTATTCAGAGGGAAAAGGAAACCTGGCACCATCTTGCTCGAGATTTTGTTTTCTTGGTGTGAACCCAAACATGAAAGTTGCCACACTTTTTGCAGGCTATTCGTCTCGACTCTCCAAAGGGGTCCTCAACTTCAGCTTCTGAGCGGGGGATTCCAGAGGTAAAAGGACCATGCCTTCCATTCTGGGAAATCAATTAAATTCAAAAGCTTCAGCCAAGATGATAGATATGCAAAGCTCAAAAAGAGAAAACATTAGAAAAAAATGATGGGTTCAATCATAAAAGAGAAGCATACAAAATGGATATTCAAACCTTTTGAGAGGCAGTCTGAAATCTACGGAAACAGTTCAGCAGTTCCTCCCTCCTTAATTCATCATCATATGCCTTTCGCTTCAGAGAATCAAGTAAAACCTAGAGGGAAGGAACCAACATCATAGTCAGACATGACAGACCCAATATAGAAATGCTGAAACTTTCATAATGAAAACAAGCGGAAGCTGAAATATGTACCTCATATGCATTTTGAAGCTTTTTAAAAGCTTCTGCAGCCTTCTCGTTGCCCATGTTTTTATCAGGATGGACAAGCATTGCCTGACACCAACCCAAAAGGTTCAAAAAATAAATCTAAATCCTTACTTTCCTAACAGATATATTATGGGAACTAGTCTAGAAACAACACATTCAACACAAATATAATAAAAAGCTAGAAGGAATACCATTCAAGTCCATAAAAACACAATAAAATTTCATCCAATTGGCATGTTCAGACCATGTTATATACTTATATCTAAGTCCCGCATAAAAACTCCCAAAAGAATGAATAATGGCGCATTATGAAGTTATAAAATCATGCCAAAACTAGCACATGAAAAATGGCCCACACCTTTTTCCTATATTCCCGCTTTAGTAGAGAAACGTCTATGTTCTCAAAACGGGACAAGCCCAATGCTGAATAGTGATCAGTACAGTTTAATAACCGAACAACTTCCTCTTCAGAAGTTATCTCAGAGTCAGCCCCACTGGTTGAAGTTACTCCTGCACTACGATCGGGTGCTTGCTCTGAACCTGTTTCAGAAAATGAAGCATGCGGTTGCTCTCCATTGAAAAAGCCTGGCCGACCTCGCATTCCAGCTGTTTGTTCGGGAGGCCTGCTGGATCTTCTATGCTCATTCGTAGTATTCTTCAGGAGATATATCAAAGCATCACTTGAGATGAAGGACAGATTCAAAGCAACAATCAAACCAAGCCATCCAACGTATGTCCAAGCACAGTACACAGAATATATGGTGGTAATTAATAGGGCAGCACGCTCATGGCTCAATGTGAATGCCAACCCTACATTTTAAGGAACATTTAAAAGCTCAATGACATTAGGTAAGAAGATGCATTCCTTGAAACATGATGTCGCTTGCACTCAAATAAAGGTCAAAAGGATTACCTCCACAAAAGATGATAAGGGCTGTTGTCCAAAAACTTCCATAAATCCACAAAATAACAACCCCAGAAATGGCAATTACCAAACTTGCAAGGGTGAACCCGAGAAAAACTCCCATCAAAACAGATACGATCTGGAAATAACAAAGATTCAAACAATACCTTAAGAACCAACTTCTAATCTAAGGAATTTATAAGAAGACTTCAAAGGAAATTACAAAATAATATGATAATTCAAACACACCCTGCTTCAAGGAAAAAGTGAAGGAAGGACAAATACATGTGGAAGTGCAAACAGATATCCATAAAGAACAAACAAAATAAGACAAGAAAAAGTTCATCTTCATTGATAAAGAGTGTTAACGGACCAGGGCATTTACAGACACTTATTTTCCATTTCACGTCATTAGAGTAATGAGAGAGAGCACATTAGAAATGAAGGGCTTCAAATTATTGCACTTCAGGATAATGAGTTATTATTATTGTTGTTGTTGTTGTTGCTGCTGCTGCTGCTGCTGTTGTTATTGTCATTATCATCATTTTGGATAGACAAAGCAAACTAAACATGACTACTGCAATACAATTGTGAAAGCAGAAAATCAAATATACACTTGCCACATTTTTTGAGCATTTTATCTGATATGTGAAGAACAAAATATATCACATTAGTTCTATACCTCAAAAACATAATAAACTCACTACAATTTTAACATGATACCAGACGTCAACAAATAAGGATTACAAGCTTAAGACCTGATCCATGATAAAATGTATACAATATAAATATGGGCACTACTAAAAAGCTACTGATGTAAAGTAATGGAGACCTGATAGAACATATGAAATCAATTTAGCGTAGAATACGATGTTATGTTGTTACATACTTTATTTGACTGCAGTTAACTTCTATAAAATGGGAAAATAAACATAAAAGAATCCCACATTTTGGAATACTGACATATTCAATGTTTAGGAAACTGATACTTGAAGTGAATACTTTATCAGTATCCTAGGTTAGTAGGTACTTGAAGTGTCTTTGTTGGCCACTATGAAAAACATTGGAACATGGAATATGTCTTCAACATGTCTATTGATCACATAAGTACCCAACAGAAGTGTTCAAAAAAGATAAAGAAAACAAGTTCTTAATTCATTCTAAGTTGCCATAGATTATGGTAACATGTTGCTTTGTTGCATGGGTACAAGTGAATGAAGTACACATGTTGGACATTCTGTATTAGATTGATACTTCAGATTAGCCTAAGGTATGGAACAAGAACAAAAAAAGGAAAAGAAAAAAAAAAATAGGTCACTTGTGTCTCCATGTCCTAAGATTTAGAGATTACTTGAATTCACACCCAACACTGATAACATGGAAAGCACCTGAGTCCATGCAATGGTTCATAAAATTGATGGTGCCAATACATCCTAATTATTTTTTAGTGCAGCTCAACCAACAGCCTAGACAATATGATGGTAGGCACTCCATCAACATTTTTGGTGTTCAAAACACTAGATAAATGGTCAGGATAATGATTTTAACACAAACTACATGCATAGAATATTTATCAAAAAGAAAAATATGTGTACATGTAAAATAAAATTTAGCAATTTGCTATTGAATTTATAATCACAAGATGATGTTGAATATAATATGAAAAGGCCAAAAGGACATAATAAAATATAAATAATAAAAAAATAAAGCTTTCAGATGCAGCCTAATCAAGACAAACTATTTGTCCACCTCTCTCAATCACACATGCACACACAAGCATATTTCATTTGGCAGTGCCATCTCTTCTCTATCTTTCTATCAGACACACGCACGCACAAAAGCACAAACAAACACAAACACTTACATTTGATTTGATATTATTCTTCAATGTTTATGATAAATGTTCAGCTAAGTTCTTCAGCATGAACTGATTGTGGTTGAATGCAAGCTTCTTCAGTACTGGTAAAGTTAAAAAGGCCCCTTGCTTACTTTGACTATATGGTTAGCCTCAAATTCATGTTATGTTACTTATGTATACCAATTAATACATATAATATTAATACGGTGTCCCAATAAGTTCTGAAAGTTCCTACTTTCAAGATAGGCATTCGAGTTACAAGGTACAAAAGGCATCTAAAGGTTGAGTCAACATTTAGTGGACTTTGCTATAAATACTTAAGAACCCAAATCAAGGTAGCCCATGCTTTACATTGGCTAAAGTGAACCAAGAGCTGGAATGGAATCCAAGAGTCTGTTTTGTGGTATGCAAAAGGTAATAGATCTATGCCAACAGCCATGAAAGTCTAATGATCCTCATGGGTGGTGATACCCTCCACATGAGTTCTTCAGAGGATTTTGCAAGGAAGCTATTTCCTTGGATTTCATTTTCTGATTCCAGAAATTCAGGTAAACTGACTATTCTTATAGAGAAACTAAAACAGTGGATTGGGCATTTCGCTTCAGCATTCCCCATTATAGTTAGCAAATACTAGACACACCATTGTGTTGTACTTCTGCCTAGCATTTTAATGTACAAATCTATCACACAGCCCAGGCCATAGGAGAAAATGAGAACCACCACCACAACTGGTGGTATAGAATAAACTTTAGGATTTCAGGAATGGCCATTCTTTTGTGACATGACTTCTCTTTTTGCGACTCATCCATTCAAAATCATGCATTTAAAAGAAGAATATATGCACAAAATACAGTTGAGTAGTTAAACTCTATGGGTTGCCCAAAAGCTCTCTTAACTTACACAAAACAGAATGTCCAGAAGCTTAATAATTCATAATCACATAAAGAGCGAAGGTAGAAATAGGGCTGACCAGGATAATAAGAAACTTAGACATCCCGATCATTGCAACTACCGAGAAAATGCTGCACCATATGACTGAGAAAAAGGACGTTGTCCCCATTCGCAAAAAGGAGTCAATTCCCCTGATAGTACAGTCCAACCAAACCATTGACAGAAGAAGCATTATGTTCCCAAAATACATAAGCCATTTCAAAATAATAGGATATGTTTGCTCAATCTTCATACGAATACAATCACGTGCATTTAATATCCTGATATTTAGACTGATGAAGAATGGTTTCTGCCTCTCTAACCATTCATTAGCTGCCTTCAAGATGGACAATGCTGAAGCCCTCAAACTTCTAACCACCATAGTATCAGAGAACTCAGAATTTTTCATTGCTTTTTCTGAAGGCAATCCATTTGGCGAGCATCCTGAACTACCACTTGGATGTTTTGAACCATTGTTAGTCCTAGGGGACGTCCCATTTTCTTCTCTTATGCTGAAAGCCTCGGTCATAAATTGATTCCCAGCACATTCTCCTGGATTACTCCCAGGAGGTACTGAATGGTCCAGACCATGGGTTGTATCCATTTCTTGCTTCTCCTTTCTAAGAGATTTCCCAGATCTTTGTTTGCTTTTCTTCTCATCTCCTGCCGAACTAGTTTTATTCGCAGTTTCTGTCAAAGGATTGCTTGCTTGGTTACCATTTGGGAGCTCCTCTCCAGCGACGATCTTCACCTCACCTGTTTGGACCCTTTCTTTTGTATCTGGCACTCCACGCCCTGAATCTGAAACCTTTCTCTTGTGGTTGGATGAATGGCGATCTAACCCATTCTTCTGTTGATTTCCCTTACGAGCCATGGCAAGTAATGTTGTAATTTTAAAGTCAAGGAGAAATCAATTTAAATTATAAAGGTGATGAAGCCATCCCATGCAAGCTAATTTGACATCGAAGGTATGACCTATCAATAAAGAATGTAAACAGTTAGTATATTTGAAAAGGCAACAATAGCCTAAAGCAAGTTGCTAACAACCATCCACAACATGATTTATGTTATAACTTGACACTGAAACTTTTTAACAAACTGATAATTAGAAATCACCCCCATAAACCATTATGAGGCAAAGTTTTTTCTTAGGCAGCAACAAACCCCATATCCTAAAGAGATAAATGAGAATAAAAGCAGTGTAAGTGATTCCTAAGTTTGGTCTTCAATGGTTCAACAGACAAGGCACATTAGAATTGATCGTTGTTATGAATTATCTTCTAAATTACAAACATAAAGATGGGCTACAGTAATATTCATTTCTTGATTTCAAAGTTCAGCTAGTTCAAAGGTGAGAAGTATCTGAAACCACTACATGGAAGCCAACAATCACTACCACACTAATAGTTCTATACGCCCCGGACAACAACCGTACATACCCATACAAAAAGAAAAAAAGAAAAGGTGAACAGTGAACATTTGGGCAATGCACAAAAGAATTTACCTCCATGCCACTTCATTGAAGCGCTTTGAAAACTACAACAAAAGGGGAAAACCGGCAATTGGACCTTGTGAATAGAGGACCACGGACAGGACAAGCATAAACCAAAATTTTCAAGATGGCAAAGGATGAACACCCAATATGGAATACAAATATGTCAGTCTTGAAGTCTAAATTACCCCCTTTCACCCAGAAATAATTTCACCAAAGCAATTCATGCAATAACACCTCATAATAAACCATATAGCTGATGATGACAAAACCCTCTCCCTTAATTTACTTGTCAATAAAAACATAGGAAAACAACAAGACTAACTCAGCCGAACAGTTGGGCAGTCTCAGTCGAAAGCAAGGGCTTTCAGGTTCCCAAGTTCCAAACAATGCAATACGGAAGTTCCAGAACCCCGATTTCTTTCATTTTCCCAAATTTTCTCAGCAACCAAACAAGGCATTCGTTGCACAGCCCAAAATTTCCCCAGCAAACCCATAGATGATAGAGAAACCATTGAATACCCAAACCCCCATAATTCCACAGTCCAAACAGAAACCCACCTCGATTTTATCGAGGACCGACTATTCACCAACAAAAACTAAAATCGGAAAAGAAAAAAGCCGCACCCGATTAATCAAATGCATAAATCCTCCAAAAAAAACCCCAAAATTTTTTATAATCCGATATCAGATATTACACATTTTTACGGACATACCTGCGGAAACACCACATGCAGTTGGGCCTTCTCCCCTGTAAGAAGACGAAGGGGGAGAGAGAGAGGGGCGATTAAGGAAGGGAAAAAAAGAGGCTTGGCTTTTGGGTTCTAGTATCAGTTTGTGTATGTGAGCTCTTTCTCTCTCCCCGTTGGCGGCTCAGTCATGGCCTTCTATGGATGTTGGAGAATTCACAGCTGTATTCGCGCATCTACGATGCATTTCATACTCGCTTCTTCGGAGTCTAGTCTAAAAAATGCCTTCTGTTTTTTTCCTCTTTTATTTTTTATTTTTTAATAAATAAAAAAATCAAATATCACTTTGATTTTAGCAAAATGAAATAAATTTTTTTTAAAAAATCACTTATTTTTTAAAATAACATAATTAAATTTTATCAATATCATATGCATTTGATAGTTTTGTTTATATTCTTTGCTTTTTTTAAATAGAAATATAATACTTTTATTTATATTCTTTATTTATTTTAAATAAAAAAATTTAAACTTAAAAAAAATAATATATATATATAAGTTTTTTTTAGAAACATATTAATAATTTAATTTTTAGAGAAATTTTTTATTTTTTATTTGTTCAAAACTGTTCTAATATTCATCCGTATTTGACTAACATTTGCACCTGCAAAAATTAATATAATAGTTAAATAATAATAAAATAAAATAAAAGAAGAAGAAGTATAAAAGAATTTGTTTGTAAGAAGGGGATGGTAAAATGTGAGGGTAAAATAAGGGGGAGGAGGTGAAGTGGTAATGGGAGAGAGCGTGAGAGACACGCGCAGAGTGACAAGGTGTGGGCAACCATCATCTTGTCATGGACCATGGTGGTTCAGTTCAGGCTCATGCTACAGCATTTTTTCTTTTTCTTTTTTTGTCCATCACTTAAGGCAGATGAATTTGATATGTAGAAAACCTGAAGGACAATAAAGAAAAAAAAAAAAAGGAAAAAGAAAGAAGGTATTTCGCGGCATATTTTTGGATCCTATGTAGGGCTTTTTGTTCAGAGACATTGCTGGCATTTCCTTATCATCTGATTATATAGGTAGGGCATTTAAAGCCTGTTTGGAGTGTGAAATGCATTTTAAGGAAAATTATTCAATATTTAGATATAAATAACAAATTTATTTTGACTATTTATTAAATAATAAAATTAAAAATTAAAATTTATTTTCAAAAATTTGTTACATACCTAATTCCTACTAAAAAGGTTTACCTAATCACTATCATGACCAACCCACATCATTCTTAATCTGGGACTTAGGCTGAGATTTTTGCAATTTTGAATTTACATGGGCTAATGGCCCAACCAGGACTTACTCGTTGCAGCCTATTCCTTCGGCACCTTTCTTATACAGAGAAGGGCAAACTGGAATAAAGTTTCTTAAATACCAAGCTTAATTTTATTATCTCAGGTTTTTTTGGTTTCATACGGCTAGACTTTGTTGGTTTGAAATTTCATCAAATACTTCTATGAACCCCGCATTTCGGCTCATGGATTTCCCACTTGATGGTGAGCTCAATTTTTTTTATTTTAAAAAAATGATTTTTATTATTTGAAAAATGACTTGGAGTCGCCACTTATTTTTGTTTTTATTTTAAAAAGGTAAACAAAATAAGAAAGAAAACCCTAAGTGCGACTCCTTATTTTGGAAAAGGTGATTTACGAAAAACCGGATCGGGTTCGGGGGTCAGGTTACTTATCGGGAAGGTACGGTAAAAACCGTAGCACCCCTCTAAGTCCCTAAAGTCGGGTCTCTACTAATAAAATGAAACTGACGTGACAATCAATAGAAAAATCAATGAATACTCAAATCGATCATGCACATATGAGAATCAAAACATGCATATAGAATGACCAGAAATGGAATAGATGCGTACCTGGGCCACAATCGAGCAATGCGCTATCATAAAAATGGGGTTAGTGTATAATAAAGAGTACAAAATATATCACTTGCATTACCAAACAGAAACTAAAACTGTTCGAGGGAAAAACTATATTTTTTTTAAATTCATTTGAAAATTAGAGTCTTGGAGATTATTTGAAAATTGGATTTTTAGGAATTAAATGTAAGAATGAGAATTTTTAGAAATTAAATTTTAAAGAAATTGGAATTTTGGAAATGATTTGAGAGTTCGGGATTTTAAACGAGTGGGTAAGTGGATGAGTGAATAAGTAAAGGGATGGAATAATAACAATGGTGAAACAATAAAGATTAGGTAAATAATTACAAAAGATGGAATTTTAGAGATTTGAAGATGTGAATTTAGAGTTTGAGAACTTAAGAATTTATTCAGGGATGAGATCTTTGGTATATGAGTAACTGAATAAGTAAGTGGATGGGATAACATTAATAACGAGAATAATCATTAAACGGCGATATTTGGATGGTGGAGCTTTTGAGGTTGGAAATTAGATTTGGAAGTCGGGTTCTAATGAATTAAACTTTAACAATTAGATTAAATAGATAATATGGAATAATAATGCTACTTAACGGAAACAATATTTTAACGAATAGAAAGTGAGTAGTGGAATCTTTAAGATTAAAAATTAAATTAGGACGTTGAATTTTTGAAGAGTTGGACCTTAAATAAATAAATAGAGAGGGGATAAAAATTCTAATTACTGAAAATAACATTTAGGCGAATGATGGAATTTTTGGGATTGAAAGTCAAATTAGGACATGGGGTTTTCGAAAGATTGGACTTTAAACATATATGGGATAATGATTCTAATTGATGGGGATAACATTTAAACGAATTATAGAATTTTTAGGATTGAAAAATTAAATTAAGACATAAGGTTTTTGAAGAATTATATTTTAAAAAAATAAACTAACATAGGGTAATAATACTAATTGATGAAAATAACATTTAAACGAATAAAAGAAGATAGTGGAATTTTTAGGGATGAAAATTAAGTTCAATGATTGAGATTTTTAAAAGAGATAAACAAGTATGTAGTTTCTAACTGACGAAAATAACATTTAGACAAATAGTGGAATTTTTAGGATTGAAAATTAAATTATGACATTGGATTTTTGAAAGATTAGACTTTGAATAAATAAATATGAGACAATAATTCCTAATTAACGAAAATGACATTTAGACGAATAGTGAAATTTTTTAGGACTTGGAAAATGAAATTAGGGCATTGGATATTTGAAGGATTGAATTTTAAATAAATAAACTAATATAGGATAATAATACTAATTAATGAAAATAACATTTAAATGAATAAAAATGAATAGTGGAATTTTTAGAGTTGAAAATTAAATTAGGACGTTGGGTTTTTGAAGAATTGGATTTTAAATAAATAAATAGATATATGATAATAATTCTACTTAAGGAAGATAACATTTAGACGAATAAGGTTTGAACGGACTATTGAAAAATTGAATTAAGACATGGGATTTTTGAAGGGTTAGACTTTGAATAATTAGGTAAATATATGATAATAATTCTAATTGATGAAAATAAAATTTAAGTGAATTATTGAAGAATTAAATTAAGACATGATTTCCTTGAAAGATTTAGACTTTAAATAGCTAGATAATGTGGGATAAATAATTCTAATGGATGAAAATGAGATTTAAACAAATATTTGAAGAATTAAATTAAGACATGAGATTTTTTTGGTGGATTAGACTTTGAATAACTAATAAATATGGGATAATGATTCGATTTATGAAAATAAGATTTAAACAAGTATTTGAAGAATTAAATTAAAACATGGGATTTTTGAAGGATTAGACTAGATAGATAAATGAATATAGGATAATAATTCTAATTGATGAACATAAAATTTAAACGAATATTTGAAGAATTAAATTAAGACATGTGATTTTTTTTTTATGGATTAGGCTTTGAATAACTAATAAATATGGGATAATGATTCGATTTATGAAAATAAGATTTAAACAAATATTTGAAGAATTAAATTAAAACAAGGGATTTTTGAAGGATTAGCATAAGGCCCTTCATCCACACGAACTGGGCCTGGACGCCAACTCAAGCCCAAGTCCAATGACATCAATGGGCAAGCCCAAGGCACCCACTACCTTCAAGACAAACTTGGACCTTTCATCTAATCCAGCCCACTAAGGCCCAAGTTGATTCTCATCTCCCTTTGGGCCTTTCATCACATGCTCTTCTTCTTCACCTCAGGCGACGACGACGGAGGGAATGGAGGTGAGAGAGGCATCGCCGGAGGTCTTCGAAGTTGGTCCAAGCTGCCAACCCTCCGCGCCGCCTCGATTGCTGCCGCATATGCCGTGTTTGTCGTCATGTTCCAATGTCGGCATCCGGAAGTGGAGCCAGCAGCGGCGGCCTGGTGTCGGTGTCTGAGAGTGGGGCTAGCAGCTGCGGCCTTTATAGGCGCGTGAGGAGCTTCCTCGGTCGAACCTGGCCGTCTGGGGGAGAGTTCGCCACGTGCGTCGTCGACAATGCCACTACCACCGAGTTCCTGTAGCAGGCGGCCTGTGTAGAGTGGCTTCAAGGGATGGCGACGATGAGGGGAGAGTTGATGGCGACGCCGTCACGTAGAATTCGAGGTGCATGGGACTCGTCGGAGCGCCGTAAGAGAGCCTCATGCTCCCAGAACTGCATCCGGGGCTCTCCATTGCTAGGATTTTGGAGCTTTGGCGTTAGGCTCGAAGTGGAGTTGGAGTTTTGAGCATCTCCGGCTGCTATCTTGGTAGACGTCTTCTTCTGGTGTTTTGAGGAGTGAGAAAACGGGAGGAAAATGAGGAGGAAAAATGGAGGGTAGGAGTGGATGTGCAGTTCACGTGTGCATGAACAGGAGGTTGGTAGCATGAGAGGTATGAAGAAAGAGATTGCTAAGGAACCGAGCAAGGATGAGAGGTCTGAGGATTTAATCGTTGTAACCTCACTTCATGCATTATCAACAGATTGAAAAACCAATTGAACGAACGGAAAATAAACTAATGTATGACCATCAATCACCACCTTGAGACCAAACATGAATCATTTTGCAACAAAAGAATAAGAAAATGTGAAAGGGAGCCGAAACAGAGCAATACTCACAAGCAATCAGCAAAAAGATCCCTCCTCCTGCTTGCCTCTCTTCCCTGTGTCCCCCCCACTCACCCTCAGCTCTCTTCTTCCCCCAGCCAAGCCTCTGTTCCTATCTTCCTTGGCAAGCCCCTACTTGTTTTCCTGTTCCTCCATCAGCAGCATGGCCTCCTTGCTCCTTTGCTGCCCGTCCGATCCGGCTTCCCTCTAGGAGAAAAAGGGGTCCCCCTCCTTATTTAAAAAAAAGAAATGCAAAGAAGTCCAGAAAACTCTCCCCCCGAGCCCCTCACAAAATGGGTCTACAACTTCTTTATCATTTTCACATATTTTCCATTTCACTCGAAATAAATAAAGTGTTTGATAAAATTTCAAAATCAACAAGGTTTAGATGTATTCAACCAACAAGGAGGTGAGTGAAATTAACTTTAAATACTAAAAACAACAATTGCTCCGAGTAAAATTAGAAATGAAACTAGATATAAAAATTGATTCTGTGGAACCCAAAACTCTGCTATTTATGATTTTGATTCTTCTCTTATTCTACTTTGATTCACCTTCATTTCTATTCTTATACCAAGTGCCAAACACGTCATAATGATAGCTTTATTTGATTGATGGGATACAACATATGATATAATAAGACATCCGATTGCATATTCTATCTCATATCTCATATTTGATCAATGATGTAATAAAATAAATTATACCATTATTTCTTCTAGAATGAAATACGATAAATGGTGTGATATACTATGTTCTATATGAGATAAGAAAATTTTAAATTGAGATTCGAGATATAATATTCAAGGGATCATATTACAAAAGTGATATATCTTCATATCCTATCTTATCAGTCATATGCTGCTTAAAGGTATTTGTTAATAGCATGAATGACTTAAAGCCAAGGTTGGCTCAACTCCATTTTCAAACTAGTGAATCTCTGACAGGAAATTATTCAGATATATCTTTTCATAATATGTGGGATTGGGTCCATTCCCAGCCAAAAAGACTTGTATCCTGTAAAACTCCTTAGCAACCTAAAGAAGAACGAATAGTTCAGAAGGAACAAAGTTGTATGATGAAGGAAAATAAACTCACTACAACAAAGTGATCAAGATCAACCCTATGCTCCAACTACATATTTCTTTGATGTAAAGACTAATAAGATACCTCTAAAAATCATGGCATTTTGCTATCTATCCAAATATAAATATATGATTCAGCATTCCTAAGTTTCCATGTGCAGAACTAGTACAAGAGGCAGAAGGAAGTTGACTACAGTTTACAGTTGGACATGATCATACAAATTTGGCAGCAATGGCTTAAAACTGAGATGAATCTAATCTGCATTAATACTTTGCAATATGAAAAACAGAGGGGAGAAAAGGCAAAAAAAACTCCATGTCTTTTCCAGTATGAAAATAGAAATAATGAATGAAAAAATTTCCAGTAGCAAAAGAGGGAAAATTGGAGTATCCTTAAGATCAGACCAAGGGACAAGTTAACTAGCTAAATAATATAAATCATATGAGTATGTGAAGATACTGACTTCTGAATGGAAAAAACAGAAGCCCTTAAGAGGTCAAAATTAGTTCCACAGCTAGGTAATCAATTTGAATCCTCAAATTTTTGAAAAGCAAAGTAGAGGAATGTTGAGTCACTAACAACCACTTAACCAAGATGAGTAATGCCAAGCTCATCCTGAAGTAAACACTGTTCTTCACACCCCTAAATTGAGATTCCTGGTCAGGAAATACCTCTAAATAAAAACCTAGTACTTGGCTTGACAACCACGGGGAAAGAAAGTAGAGGGATGATGTTGTCCGCAGAATAAGAAACGTGTGGCTAAAGTGAGAATGACCATTTGAAAGTGTTGAAACGATCAGTTTCACTAAGGAGATAATGGCAGACTAAGAAAAAAGGCTAGAAAGAAGAGATCATGAGAAGGTCAATTTTGATAAGACCCATTTTAGATTAGATTCATTAGAATACTAAGGTGAATGAATAAAAAACTGGAAAAAAAATGAGATGAAAAAGATAACTGCAATCTACTCTCCACACTGGAGTTGGAGACCAAAAAAGAGTCATTGAGGATTCTGATTTAAAATCTCATTTTCTAAATATCATTGCATATGATATAATAGCGGATCTGCTCCTATATGAAGAACAATGGAGGAAAAGGATTGTATTGATGAAGACTTGTGGGGTCGGGTTGGGTTGAATTGGTGTATAGGATTCAATTTGAAACACAACTTTTGAACACTTCAACTGCATGCTATAAACCAGCTGTCAAATTCCCATGATGAACTCAAGCAATGAGAATGATCCACTGTGAATGCTAATGGTTAACCCCGGGCCATCATCACTTTCCCTTCCCTTCCCAAATCATTTCAAACGAATTAATGTAGACATGGAACGAGATCTAAAGTTTAATACAAGCTTGCAAGAATTGCATAGTTTGGAACAAGTAAATTTAATCGGTCAAGTAAGTAGCAAACTGCTCAGCTAATTAACCATGGTAAGATGAGAAGATCCCAGACAAAGCTACAATAATGAAAACCAAAATCCCATATACCACACAAGTAAATTTATGAAAACTTCAATAGATACCAATTATTCTTCGCATAGCAGTGCTACCAATAAGAAAATTATGTACATGAGTTCAGTAAGTGTATTGCAAACTTTAGTGACAAGAGAATAATGATCTCCGAAAGGCATGTGCTGAGAACCACAATGGCAGTGGAAAGGAGCCCTTGACAGAGTACATCTCTTTCCACACCCCACCATTCCGACGATACACCAATACCTGCTTATAGGTTGCAAAGAAAACATATTCACCGGTCTGACTTATTGGGAAAACACCAGGCACCAGTCCTCTAATACACTGAAGACTGACCCTGTCCACCAAGTTCCATTCCCCCATCTCATAATCTTTCAACACCCAAATATTCATCGAAGCATCCGAAATCTGAATCACTGACAGACACCCATCATAATCCAACAAATAAACCCTATTTCCCGACCCATAACCCACTTCATCTGGCAGCTTGATCTTCTTCCAAACCTCACCATCCAAGTCAAGTGCAAGCACACAAGAACAACTCGCTGTCAACCAATGAAGTGAACCATTCAGAAACACAACTTGGTTCTTATTCATATGTGTAAATTGCTCATCCTGCAAGGACACAAATTTTCTCCATTTGTTCGACTCAGAATCAAATACCAAACATATAAACATCTTCTCCGGCCTCTGACCGAAACATCGGTGATTACCCGCTAGCACTACATTATACTTCTGACCCGATAAATCACAAGCCAAACCAATTAGAGTGGCTTCTCCATCTGGATAAAATCTAGTCACAGGCCTTTCCCTACTCTTAGGAAGCAACCTATACTCTCTGGTCTCAGGATTAATTACATAGTAAACACCCTTATCAGGTATGCTAGAGCAACACAACAAACCATTACACGAGGCTCTAACCTTGACTCTATCTTTCAAGAAATCCAAAGAGAGTTCAGAAACACCCCTCAAATTATCAACACATATCAAACTAGATTTGCATTCCAAAGAGTCAGTTACCTCAATCAAAACCACTGGCTTCTTAACCCACACTTGATTGTACAGTCGAACAAAATACTTATCAGAACACAATTTATACCAAAGTGTGCACACACATTTGCTTCTGAAGACTGATTTCACAGGCAATCTTGCAAGTATTTGAAGAATAACCTCTTCTGGGAAAACCCCAGAATTCATACCGAAAATTTCAATCAAAATTACGAATACTTTTCAGAAAATCATGACAAGGTTTGGGATTTGCCTTACCGGATGAAATTTCGAGATGGGTGTTGCGAGAAAGTCGGTTTCTTGGAATTGAATGGAGTTGGTTTGACCTAATCAAAATGAGGGGTCTTAAAGAAAAGAGCGATTTGCACAACTGAAAATTGGATTTGTCAGGATCTGAGGGGCAAAGAGAAATTAGAATTCTCCAAAAAGGTGGAAACTGAAAAATAGAGGGAGAGTAAGAGAAGGGTCAGAGATTAAAGAAGGAGAGAAAAAAAGATTGCCGTGAACTGAATATATGCCCCCCTCTCTCGACCCATTTCGTTTCACCCAAGTTGGCCCATGGGCCAGATGGGCTCAAGGCCCAAGCCCAATTATCAATTTCACTTTGAAAATTTATTAAACAAAATATTTTATTTTATTTTATTTTAGATAAAATGAAGGAGTTTGTCGTAATTCTTTTAACATTTCACACATTATTGTAAACACCTTCCTAAAAAAAAAAACTCAATTTAGATATATTAGTCATTAATATTATGACTAATATAAGTAACATAATTCATTTACCTATTTATTTTCTAAGAATATAATTCAAGAGGATAACATGAAACATACTTAACAGTTAAAGATTTCAAAAAAAGGAAGAAAAAAAAAAACAAATATAATAACATCATGGTCCATTGCAAACTTTAGGGTTTTCAAAGAAGGGAGGAGATGATGAAAAATTAAGGATTTGAAAATTGAAAACTCTAGAAAAGATAAAAGACCTTCCAATAATTGATGTTTAATTAAATTAAAATTACAATTAACAAAAGTTGGTTTATAAAGTAAATAAGAGTCATAAGGTTTGACCATGACGTTAAAAAACGTGAATGTGGTATTTCAAAATTAGGGGTATAACTTAGGCAGATTGACTTGATCCAACCTAATGTTTTCTCAATTCATTCTTAATTTCGATTGGGTTCCGGTCAAGGTTTGAATAATCAAAGCTTAATCCGATTTAATATTTTTATAATATTTATAATGTTTATTATTCTATATGATATTTTTTATTTTTAAAAAAAATATCAAATTATAATTATATCATATATATATATATATATATATATATATATATATATATATATATATATTTTAAAAAGACATATAAGTTCATTTTCATTTTTTATTATTATCTTGAACTTTTGTATTATTTATTATTTTAATTTTAGTATAAATATATAATTTATTTTTTAACACCATTATATAATGATTTTGAATCATGCAATTCAATCAATTCAAAGTAGTTAAGTGTAATCCGATCAACTTGAATTTAACTCCCCAAGCTCAACCCGAGTTTAAAAAAATGAGGTTGAGTTGGATTTGGATTGAGTAACTCAAATTAGAGGTTAAATTTGGATTGATTATTTCTTAATTTGAATTTGACTCAACTTAAGTTGGTTGTTTTCTTAATTCAGGTTGGAGTTAGGCTCGAGTTATAGCCTACTCAAAATATAAAAGATATTAAATCTTAGATAATATTAATATAATTTATCATTATTTTATTTAATATATATATAAATCCAACCTTTTTGTTCATTTATGTCCAATTTATACCATCATTTTAAAAAAGTGATAAAAACCTTACAAAATTACTCCCTTCTCATCCGTCAAGGCCCGGGCCAATGCATGCCAGGAAGGGCATATGCCCTCTCCCAAAGCTTCCAACCTTTTCTCGTAAATAAAACCAAATAATTTCAATAAATATAAGATAATTTTCTTATAATCTGAGAAAAAAACCTTCATATTTTTAATTTTGATAATAAATGTAATATTCAAATGAAAATTTATTCCAATACCAACAAAATAAGAAACACCATTTATTTAGGGATGAGAAAATAAAAATTCCAATAAAGCCATTGCTGGCACCACACATGGAGACAGACAAATAGAAAGAAGATGATGATGGATGATATATGAATCATTTACGAGTGGGGAGTTGAATGGCAGTCAAGAAAGAATGAATGAGAGCAAAAGCTTGGCTGGGCTTGTTGAGAGGTACCAAGTGCCCTGCTCCTCTCACTGTCAAATATGTCAATCCTTCATATTCCACTATCCTCCCTCCCACCTGCAATTTTTTATTTTTTATTTTTTAAATCAGACCCATCAATAATTTTTTATTTTTCTGTCTTAAAAAATATTAATTTTTTAAAGTGGTTCTTTAAAAGGCTTTTTAGAAGGTCAAATACTCTTTTGAGCAATTTTATTTTACAAATGCCAAGTTAATTTAGGTCAGTTTTGATTGGAAAAGAAAAATAAAAATAATAAAATGAAAAAAAAAATTGACATAAAAAAAATTAAGGCTTATTTGATAATTGTTTTAAAAAACCGTTTTTAAGGTAACATGTTTTATAAAACAAAAATCTAATTGAAAACTTTAAATATTTTTAATATTTTTAAATATGTTTTTAATATAATTTTTATATTTAATACTTTATTTTTAGTCATTTTATATGTTTGTATAATTATTTTTTAAAATAATCCTTAAAAAAACAAATAAAAACAATTTGAAGATATTTTATAAAAATACATTCTTTCTATTCTTAAAAATAAAAAATAATTTTTTATTACATAACACGTTGCCTATTTTTATGTTATGGAGAATATAAAACTATTTTAAAAAACGATTATCTAACTAACCCTTAGATTTCTATCTAGTTTGGTTTCTAAAAGATTTTAGAGAAAATAAAAAGAAAAATAATTTATTTTTTGAAATATGAAAAAATAATTTTTAAATATATATTTTTTAGTATTTATGGAAACAAAACCGTTTTTAAGGTAACATGTTATGTAAAACAAAAATCTAATAGAAAACTTTAAATATTTTTAATATGTTTTTAAAATAATTTTTATATTTAATATTTTATTTCTAATCATTTTATATGTTTGTATAATTATTTTTTAAAATAATCCTTAAAAAAAATAAATAAAAACAATTTGAAGATATTTTATGAAAATACATTTTCTCTATTCTTAAAAATAAAAAATAATTTTTTATTACATAACAGGTTTCCTATTTTTATGTTAGGGAGGATATAAAACTATTTTAAAAAACGATTATCTAACAAACCCTTAGATTTTTACCTAGTTTGGTTTCTAAAAGATTTTAGAGAAAAAAAAAATTATTTTTTGAAATATGAAAAAATAATTTTTAAATATATATTTTTTAGCATTTATGGAAAACAAAAATAATATTTTTTTTAAAAAAAAGGAATTTTTAATATTTGTTTCTTTAGCTTTTTTTTAAAAAATTATTATTATTTTTTCATATTTCTTATCTTTTCTTACACTTTTCTAAAGTTAAAAGTAACAAAGACTTTCATGGGAACAAGGTTGTTCCCTTTTTCTTTAGTTGTGACTTTAAAATCGAAGATAACAAGGCAAGAACTCGAAAAGTATGCCATTGTAAAAAATATGTCATTTTCCATCTGCAGATTGTCCAAAGGCAAAGAAAAGGAGAAAGGATAAAAAGAAAAAGAAGAAAAGACCTGATGGTGGTGGTACCAAGAACGCCAAGGGGCCTTGAGAGGAAGGCCAAGAGCTTCAACGCAGTACCTGGTACCTATCGCTGGCACTCTGCCATCTGTGTCTCCACTGTTACAAACATCCAAAAATACTTTCACATAAACAAAAAAAAAAAAAGAAGAAGAATCACGAGAATGGATCCAGTGTGCTGATCCACTGCCACACTCACGTGTCCTGCTATGCCAAAGGGCCAATCTCTGATTTCTTGTTCCTTCTTTTTCACTTTTTTTTTTTTTAAGATTATAAATAGGTTATTGGAAAAGAATCTTTGTCCTTTTTTCTCTTTTTTTATTTTTTATTTTTACAATCAGTCAAAAAAATGTGGTAGGTAAAGTTTTATTTTATTTTATACAATTAGTCAAAAAAGTGTGGTAGGTAAAGTTCCTAAGCTTTAGATTTTTCAATATTTAATCATCATATTCTAGAAGAAGTACGACTTTAAAATTAATACCATTTATTATCATCATGCACGATGTTTTACTCCAGATTTTTCTAAATTTTTTTTTTTTTCTAAAAAAAAAAGATTGAAAGAGAAGAAGTACCTGTAAACCCAAATTCTGAGGCCAGCTTTGATGAGCTTGGTGTAGATTGGTAGAACAGAAAAAACAGTATAATGATATGCGTGGAAGACAGAATCACTGGGAGAGAGGAAAAAGTAACACGAACAGAAATCAGACCTTAAAAAAGGAAAAAGAAAAAAAAAACCCACAAAGAATTGGATGATAATATTAGAAATCAAGCTCATTTCTTACCTGCAAACCTCCCATTTTGTATGGGTGGCGGCATGGAGGGCAAGCTTCACATCAGGCCTGTTGAAATACTCTGCTGCGTAGATAGAAAAACAAGGGTCGTAGCCTCCAGGGACTCTCATTCTCCTAAACCCATTACCATTCAACTGCAAACCCACCATTTTCTCAACCTTTCTGAGCAGGAAATGATGTATAATTCATTCAAAAAATGAGGGTATTTTGTAAAGAAACCATGAAAATGAAACCTCAGCTGAGGAAGAAGTGGTGTTGAGGAGACAGGATGGAGCATAGATGTTGTAAATGTCAATCTCTCTGTAATCATCAAAGACTTTATTCATGTTGGTGATGCATTCAGAAGACCAGTCGGCCACCTTGAAATCACAGACTTGTTTGGATTTGTAGTAGAGCTGGTCTGATATTACAGCATGGCTCCATGCATATTCCAACAAACCCTTATAGTCGTAGTAGTCATTTGTTTCTGGATTTCCCACCTGCAATATTAATCACAAATCCTGATTATAGATAACAAAATATATGAATAAATTCCGTTAAAGAGTATGATATATGTTGTGAATCCAAATCCTAAAAGATTAAGATTTTTTAGAAAATTGATAGTTTAACATGATATTAGAATGTGTTCGAGTATCATGGTGTAAATTTATTCGAGGCTGACAGTTGTTCTTCGCCTACAAGCCCATAGAATGATGTTAGAAGAGTATGATATATCTCGTGAACCTTTTGATAAGCTCAAAGAGCAGACATTTTGGAAATGCAACATATTTTATTAACAATGGATGAGGATTAAATGAATAGTAAGATTTTAGTCCAAAACTTTTAGGTTAGGTTTGACTTTGGGTTCTCATAAGGAAAATAAAATAAAATAAAAATGTTAAGAAAATTAATTAAAAATTTATATATTTTCAAATTGTTTAAACCCATTAAAAAAAAAAAAAGGAAAATAAGTTTTTTTTTTTTTCTTTTTTTTTTTTTATTATTTTCTTTTTTCTTATATATATATTTTTAAAATTTTCTAAAAATTAAACATAGGTTGTATACCTTGTTATACTTAGTGATTTGATATAAGGGACCAAGACCATATTAATACCGATTTTGTTGATACAAAGATTTTCACACAATGGCATTTGGTTGTAAGTTTGTAACTAACAAGAAGAAGGTGAAGATGGGGCACACTTACTATGAAACCTTTGAGATTAATTAGAGGATATTTAGTTCTATCTTTGTTGCGGTCATACACAAGCTCTGCCAGCTGAGGCACATAGTGACCTACAAATCAAGATTCAAGAAGAGGATAATCAAGGACAGGAGTAGAAGGATTCAGGGTTTAAAGAGAGGGTTAGTCTTGAATTCTCACCTGCATAGCTCTCTCCTGAGATGAAGAAATCATGGGCTTTGTACTGTGGAAATCTTTTCAGCCAATTCACCAAGAAATTGTAGGCATCCTCAGCTAATATAGATATATATATAAAAACACATCAATGATGGGTAAATCAGAATTTAAAAAGAAAAAAAAAGAACAAATATGGATGATGACTCTTACCCACAAATCCATCAGTCAACTTGGTGAGATCAGAGGATGTGTTAGTGTAAGAGAACCCAACTCCCACTGGGGATTCCACAAACAGCAAATTGGCCTCTGTACCAAACCAACCCACATTTCAATTTACTTCACTGGTTCTAACTTCTATCTTCTATCTTCTAAATCAAAGTAGATCTATATATATATATCCAAAAATAAATAATTAAAAGGTGGACCTTTATTCCAAGCAAAGTCATTGAAGTGAAGGCCATCCCCATTTTTACTCACTCTGAGAGGACCCAACTCCACAGCTGCACCATACCCGATTGAAGAACAACCAGGACCTTCCAAGTCAACGAAAAGGAAAAACTAAAATCATGAGAAACATACCCAAAAGTACAGACATGCTTTCAAGAGAATTAGCCATTATGAGTCTATTATTTATTAGCAGTACAAGTTGTTATTAGAATTAAAGGCAGTATAAGAAAGTAGTAGAAGAGTAGAAGTACACACCTCCATTAAGCCACAGAAGGAGAGGCCTGTTAGAGGGTTGAGATTGAGCTTCAAAGAACCAATAGAAGAGGGCCCTCCCATGAGCTTTATTCACTGTGATGTACCCAGAGAACTGGGTGATGGGTGGACTTGATGGCTGGCCTGGTAGATTTATGATTCTATCATTCTCTTGGGAAGATTCTGCTTTAATGCCTGCAACAAAGGAGCCATGAGATACGAGACAGAGAATGAATAGAACTAGGGTCATTACACCAGCTCCAGATGCCATTTTTTTCTTTTTTTGCATTTACTCCATCATCTCCCCTCCTCAAGATATTGAGATTGAACAGAAGAGTGAAGCTTTGAGAAGATAAAGTTCAAATTATCGTGAAATGTGCTGTGATTGCATTACCAAGGAAAGGTTCTGGTACTTCGCGAGCTACACTAATCATGTGAGGGTCCCATCTTAATGGAACTTTTTGTCATCGTCTAGAATTTTAAGGGCGGCTTTTTGTCATCGTCCAGAATTTTAAGGGTGATAAACTATGATTTTTCAAAATTTTTAGATGCTTTAGTCCAGCATTTGGGATGCCGACAAACAGCGAAGTTAAGAGAGAGGGTTAGGTGTGATGGAATACACCCAAGGCACTCTCCAATGGCAGGCCTGGGTTGACTGAGGTTGAAATGAAAGTGATGTATCAAGAAAAGTTGTAATTTATAATACATTAGATCGATTAAAAATATTGTTTTTTTCTAGGTGCATTTGCATTGTTAGAAAACGCTTTAGGAATAAAAAAAATGTTTAAAAAAAATGAATTTAAAACGTTTTTTAAAAAATAAATAATATTTTTTAAAATAAAATTTTCAAATGAGGTTTCACTATAATTTTTTTAAAAAAAATTAAATATAATTAAAATTATTTAATTTTTGTATAATCCAAGAAATAAAGTAAAATAAATTTTAAAAATATATAAAAATAATTTATTAATTTTGAATATATTTTTTTTTATAATTTTTTATTTTTCTCATATTTTTTTTTTAAATTTCTCCTAAACCAAACAAAGTAAAAAAAGTATTTTTATTAAAAATGTTTCAAATAAAAATACTATCAAACACATTTTAAATAAAATGTAAAACCTTGTTAAAAATACAACCAGATATATTCTAAGTAAAACGTAAAATCAAAGTTAAGGAATAATGAACCTTATTTATTTTCTTTAGAAGATGTTTGTGAGAGAATTTTTATCAAATGTTTTTCTTTATAAAACATTATTTTAAAAATATTTTCTAGATTTTGTTAAAACATTTGATTTTTCTTGAGCACTTCTTATAGTAAAAAGTGCTTTCTACAGACACTGGCAAAAGGACTGTTAGTCCACTCATAGCGCCAACCGAAGTTTGCTCAAAACCAGCCCAAAAGTAATTAGGAGATGGAATTCAGAATTAGGGGCTCAAAGCAGCAGTAGACTTCGAACAACAAAGGATATTTCTTTCTCTTGAATTGAAACTTGTGAGTTAAGAAGCAATGAAGCAAACACCTTTGATCTGCCAAAGTATTGAAAGAGCTAAATCTAATTTATAGGTCAAATAAGGCAAATAATTATCATATTTATACAGCACATATAAATTATAACTGTACTTTTAGGGCATGTTTGGAACCTTGAAATAAAAACTGGGAATAAGAAACCCGTTTCATTTTTCGTATTTGTATCTCTTGTTAATCAAAATCCATTTTCATGAAAACCAAAGCCCATTTTTTTCGAGATTTTAATTCCTCGGACACCAAACATACCATTAGTCACATAATACATGATAAATGTGCAGTTCTTCGTAAGAAACGATATGCTGCAGTGTTTTTCAATTTTGGATTCTGAGTTACTTACACGTATCATCTGGGATTTTACAACCGAGAAAAAGAGGGAGAAGAGGTGACACAGAACACGCAGTAATGTAGAAATTCTGGATAAACTTCATACACTTAATGCCATTCTTACCCTGGCATCCGAACATATTCCGGTCTTCCAACCTTAGTATCAAGTGCCTCTTTGTAATTTTATTTTTTAGTTGCAAAAGAGAGAACCTGCAGATAACTATTTTTCAAGTAAGCAACATCTGTACAACTCATGAAATCATGCTAGTAGGCGCATATCAGCAATATGATCGGCATGATGAAGGGGGTGGATTTACTGTGGTCTGAATATGCTGCACCCTAGCTTCAGGGGAAATATCTTGAGAAGTGTATGAATGAGCAATCAGAAGCTTAATTCAAGAGGCTCAAGAACCAAATCGTCATTATCGTCTCTTTGCGGCTTCCTTTTCCTTCCGAGGGAGAAAGGACTGAGGATGTATCTTGAGAATGTGCTTAGCGGGTCGTGGAGACCTTCCATCTCATAGTGTCCAAACCGCCAATCCCGTTGGATGTAAGGGCGATGTATAGGTTCATCAAGGCCTCCTGTTACAATGAAAAAGATTATATAAAAAAAAAATTTAGACATAAATTGTGGAAAATTTGTACATAAATGATAATTACCAGAATTAAGCAGAAAATTTAGTGATATTTTGCTTGCGTGGGGGAATCTATTGTCAGTGTATAGAAAGGCCATTGAGAATAAAGAAATCCTGACACTCGGCAAAGTATAGACTTTGATAAACATAAACCAGCAGAAAACATCCTTATTGATCACAACACAACCTGATTTGTTATAGTCATTTAAGGCTCAATTTCTAAATAGCATAATAGGACTACAGAAAACCAACTGAAATGTCTAGTTTTGAGTGGGTATCCAAGAGTTCATTCTTAAAGTAACATAACATGACCAGAGCAGGCCACTCCATCTAAGGGAAAAGCAATTGTTGAGAAGAACAACCACGACTAGAAGGAAAACAAGTTAAAGGTAGATACTAGTTTTGGAACTGTAAGAAGTTGAGCAGCAGAGCTTACCTGCATACATTAAACCATCTTTATTAACTGCTCGATAAAATGGTCGTGTTTTTTTCTCTTTAGCAGCTCTCTGGAGTTCATTCCATGCATGCACCCTGTCTAGACGTGTGACTTTACCAGTAGCCACCACCTGAAATCAAGATGCCAGCTAAAGTATTACTGAAAAACTGAATGACGATAATAAAGATAAATAAACAAAGGCACATGTAGAAAGTTATTACTTTGGAAAATAGATTGTATGAAGGACGGGGAATGCGGGCAAGATTATTGGCACGATCCACAGCTACAAGTCCAAACTTAGGACCATATCCATCTGCCCACTCCCAGTTATCAGAAATAGTCCAAAACAGGTAACCAAGCACTGGGACACCCTGTAAACAATCCGAGACAAGTCTAACCCACTATTGGCATGGATGGAGGATAATATAATTCCAAAAATGATTGGGAAATCAGTTCAGATTCAAAACCTTGATCATAGCTGCATAAACTGCAAGTAAATGTTCTAGCAAATATGGCCGCCGAATCAAATCTGTCTCATCAGACACCCCATTCTCTGTAATGATGAAGGGTATATTTAGATGTTTGTATCTTTCATGGAACTGAAGCAGCATGCGATACAAGCCATCGGGATATACCCCTCTTCCAGATTCACTATATTCATCAGTCTCTACCAGCTTCAGTCCAGCACCAGAGACAACTTCCTGACCAATGAGATAAATGTCTTCTTAAGAATGTGTAAGTTAATTATGACCATGCTAGTGCAAGAATGATATCTGGAATAATCTTGGTTAGGTAAGTAGAAAACCTGTCCGTAGTAGTTTATTCCTATGAAATCCAGCTGATTGGAAATACTATCCACATATGGGAAGATGGTTAATGAGTTGGCCAGTGTAACAGCAGCAACGTCAAAAAGACCATACGGCCGCATAAATGAGACATGGTGTGCTACTCCAACCAATGGCTTTGATAAGCCGCTGCTGCAAAGGAAAAAAATGTCTTTAGAAAGTTCTAAATCGGAGAAAATAAAATATTCAATGAGAGGAGAGAGACCCAATGTTTATTAGGTGAGCTAGGAGAACAAAGTTAAAATAGTAACCATTGAGTGATCTTATAATTAAATCCATCACATTCTTCTGGACATGTGAAACATGTGGATGGAAAATTCTGAAAAAGTTAATCAATAACAATGGCTAAAACCATCATTATGACATGACTCACAGTCAAGCAGGTGCTGGATCAAATCTGTGGGTCAACCAGACTGCACTGAGTGTCCCATACAGCTAGCAGGAAAAGACGTGTAAACCAAAATGACAGTTGCACACAGATGCCTATATGTTTTTATCTTTTTTACTACAGGGTATCCAATCTGTTGAAGATACATGAAAACTTTCACATAATTATTATCCCCAAACCTCTTAGTAACATCTGGAAAGACAAGGGCAAAAGAGAAACCTTTTCTCATGGATATACTCAAAAGCCTTTGAGTGTGCAATCGCCATCCAATGCATGGCCTGTTTGAAAACACCAGCTGGCAGAGCAGAAGTGGCAACTTCCAACATATCAGGATGACCACCAGGCCAGGCACCCGCACAATATGTTAGCAAACAGAAGACATGAGGCTCATTAAATGTTACCCAGTAGTCTACCATATCTGATACACTATCAACAACCAGCCTGCATGAAAGAAGACGATATTCAGGATTCATAAAACTAACAGAGTATAAATGAGTCACCCCACATGATAAGAATCATTAACTTATGTCACATTATTTTTTTCCTTTTTGATAGAAATTGTCATATATGTTAATTGCATCAAGCATCACATCTTAAAAGTTGCCTCAGCTTCTACTTCTCCTTTAAGAAGTTTGAGTGTACATTAGGAATATACACCAGTGCGAAAAGGGAAGCAGATTTTGGAAATAATAAAAGTAATAAACTGGAAATCAGGCACAGTAGATAGTCCAAATTAGTTTACCATGATATACTAAGGAAAGCTGAAGCAAATTCAGGATAATCTATATGCATTAAGATGTGCCAGTATGCACCTGGGTTTCTTACAGAGAAAGATGAGAAATAGGTTGGTGAACCTAAACCATTCTATAAAAATGCCAAAATATGACAATGAAAAACTGCCAAACAACCAACCTGGTAAAATCCATGAAATAATCAACAGTTCTTTCCAGTTTCCATCCTCCGTACTCTCCAGCCCATGGTGGCAATGAGTGATGGAATAGGGTCAGCATCACTTTCATTCCATATGAGTGAACCCTATTGATGATCCACTTGTATCGTTCCAATGCCGCATAGTTAACCTTTAAAAAGAACATTGTGTGACTAAACTTAGTTCAAATTCATCCCAACTAATTCAAAACAATATTAAACACGTGCAAAATAGTAAAACATATTGGTAAACCCTAAAACCCCATATAATATAAGAAACTCAAGTATGTGTTGGATGGGTTTGGGTATGAGTGTAAGATACGAGTATGTGTCCAAGTGTTTGATCCATATATTCGGTGAAATTGAAGGATCCAGGCATCACATTGTATTGTTTCTTGCCGCAAGTATTTGCTTGTAGCATACTGAATCTCAATGGGTTGGCATAATTTTTATATTGGGCATCCGGATTTTTCCAAACAACATCAAAATGCATCAAAATAAACGAAAATATGATTATGGTCAGCATCAGCCTTACACTTTCTTTTAGTCCATTAAGTGGCTCCTTTGGCATGACCCTAGTCCAATCTATTCCCATCCGGAACACACGGACACCAGTATCCTTAGCCAGTTTCAATTCAGTATCAGGATCAGACCAAAACCTTAGCCTCTCCTCCCTAAAATTAGTTCAAAAAGCAAATCAGTTTATTGGTCCTGCAGTAAAAAGCAAGTAATTATATACAAAATTCCATGAGGTTTATAAATCTTAAAATCGATTAAGTAAACCATTAGATTAGAGCTATAAATAAGTAGGATAGAATCCCCATGTATACCCAAGTTCCAACTAGCATCTTGTAAAAACATAAATTAAAAATATTGAGCTTACGGGTGTGGAACATTGTGCCAAGCAGCTACATTGTGATGGCATTCATCATTTGTTGCATGTTCTTCTTCTTCAATGTATTTTTCAAACCCTCTAATCATGGCTTCCATAGCTATCTTAAGAGGTTTCTTTTTCTTCACTCTCTCAGCAGCTTCCATTGAAGATGATGAAGCTAGGTGAGAACCACCATCACCACTAGCTGATGCAATTAGTGCATCTGATGGTTGTGAGCCCTGCTGCGACTCTGATTTGTCACAAGGGTGTTCTTCTGCAAATTGGAGCCAAGCATCATCAAGCCTATCTTCAACATGTGCTGGTGCTGTCGCCAATCCAAAGAAGAACTCCTTTTCTCCGTCTACAGAAAATCACACAGCACTTAGGTTATAGATTCATCTAAATTAAAAAAGGCCAAGCATTTTTTGACCTTCTGATTTGCAAGTATTCTAAAGTTCATACCAGGAAAAAGAGAAATGTAACACCTACCATACAGTGGTCATTTCCAGATATTATATTGCTTTGCAGTAAACTCATCTTTAATGCTTGTATTGTATGCTTACAATTATAAATTTGTTATGTCATGAATACCACTAAATTCTAGTATAAAAACAATTGAGATTTCTCCACACTAATAAAATGAATTAGTAAGTCTGCAAGTGCAAATTTAATTTGATGTTCAGATTCTTTTTGAAAGTTTTGCCAATCCAATCTTCTTGGACATGTACTTTCCTGCTTTTCCCCAGCACATGATTTTAACCAATCGATCATGCTTCAGTTGTTTGCTGAGAAAATGCAGGAAAAGAAACGCAGCACAAAACAGAGTATCTAAAGTTCACTTTTCTTCCTGGAGTTCTTAGGTCATTTGTTGGCTCTGCAAAAGCATTTGAAACAGTCTAATTGGGAGACGAAATAAGAATCAAATTTCTTCAGATCCTCAAACACTTCTCAAATTTTTCTTGAACTTCATTGCTCTATAAAAGATCAAAAAAAAAAAAACCCAAAACTCTGATAACCAATGAAAGTACTTCAAAAATTCACCAAATCTACGGGATATGTTGGAGGAACTGTGAAATTAGAATTTCGTTATTTCTGCATCTCAATTTCTATATCAAATGCTCAAATACTACTCAAATTATCCGCACGAAAAGTATAAGAACCTTTTGTCGCTTTCTGCATCAAAAAAATGCTCTCAAAAACAACAAAATTACTTCAAGTTTTTAAAAAATTGTACTGAATAAACTTGAGGACTGAGAAATTATGTTTTCTTTGTTTCTGCGTCTCAATTTCTACTTCAAATGATGAATGCTTCTCAAAGTAATCCACTCAAAAAAGTATAAGAACCTTTCTCGCTTTTTGTATTTAAAAAAATGCTCTTAAATCATTATAGTCACTTCAAATTCGAAAAATCTACGGAATAGATTTGATAAACATTAAAATTAGGGTTTGATGATTTGGCTTACCAGTGCTGGGATCAACATTGAAGACGGCCAGCGTCTCAGACGATTCGTCGATAGGTGACCGGAAGGGCTGGAGATTCTTCCTCCGGTAACGAGAGAATGAAAAGGCGTTGGCGGCGACGGAGAGAGTAACCAAAACACCGGCGAACTTCGTCGCAGATACAAACAAAGCTAAGAACGCCATCTCCAGAGCCCAAGTCCCACGACTCTCAGAGTCACTCGGAATTCAATAATGAAAATTACTAGCATGGATTGACACGCAAGTCACGATAGTCGGCCACGTGTACTGAAATGGACAATTGAAAAGGCCCATGGGCCCTGGAGTCATTTAAGCGCCAATGAGCCTGGGCCTGGGCCCAACTTATCCACTACCTTTAGTCCATTTTTGTGCTTTAGTTAAGCCACGTCAGCACAAGCATTAAATGATTCTGGGCATTGCTGCAGCTGCACTTTCATTCATTTTTATTTTTTTCAAACAATTGAAAAAGTTCTATAGTGAATGGAATATTTGAAAATTGTTTAATAACTGACAACAAACGGCCAACAAATTGTGGGAAATATTTATTATTATTATGAACAGCCGGAGATTCAGGCGACTCGTCGATAGGTGAGAGGAACGGCCGGAGATTCTTCCCCCGGAAACGAGAGAATGTGAAGGCGTTGGCAGCGAACGCCATCTCCAGAGCTCAGACTGAGTCTCTGAGAGCCCAGGTGACGAGACTCAGAGTCACTGGGACTTCTATAATTTGAAATAACGAACGTGGGTTGACACGCAAGCGGGATAGTCAGCCACGAGTTCGATTCTCAGCCGACATGGACAATTGGAAAGGGCCATAGGGCCCTACAGCCATTTAAAGGCCAGTGGGCCTGGGCCTGGGCCCAACTGCTTTATCTTCTTTTTGGGATTTGGTCTGAGCCATGTCAGCATAAGCGTCAAAATGATCTTGGGCCTTGAACCTTCATTCATTTCTCCGAGATTTTGTTTTACTTTTCATACCATTGAAAAAGTTCTTAAATGAATGAAATATTTAAAAAGTATTTAATTAGTGAGAAACAAAGAAGCAACAAATCGGGGGCAGTTGTTTTCTAGAATATGATTGAATTTGTAATATGAAAGATGGTACATTTCAATGATTTTAATTTAATAAAAAAATGAAGTTGTTGATATTATTATTATTATTAGTGGGTAACCTGCCAAACCAAGTAGTTTGGTTTATATTATAATTATTATAATTATTATTAATGTGGATCAAAAGTAAGGCTTATATTTTTTTTTTTAATTCATATAAGTTTGGATATTGTTGTATCTTGTCCACTCTCATCCCAATTGTATAGAAATTAATTTTAAAATAGTTTTTTTTTCCACTCTGAACACATAAAATAATAAAAAGTTACTTAAAAATATTTCTAATAAAAGCATTACAAATAAATTTTTTAATCAAAATCACTTGTTTACGACTCCTAATACGTAATTTTTTATATTTTTAAAATATTTGTCCAACATCTAATTCCAAATATTATAAAAAACCTTTTAGCTTTCTCAAAATCACTCTCAAACAATTCTAAATTATGTTATGAAAAGATAAAATAGAAGTAGTCAATTTAAATTCTATTTTAATATTTAAAAATATTTTCCCTTGAAAAAAAAGTTATTGATAGTCAATTGATTTTTTTTAACTAACATTTATTAGGTAGGTGCTTATTGGAAAAAAAAATATTATATACTAAATTATAAAAAATGCTTTAATTTTTTTTTTTTAAATTTACATTCAAACACTAATAGATTCTTTATAAAAGTGTTTTTGATAAACCTTGTTTAGCGAAAATGCACTTACCAACCACACAAAAAATGGATTTATTCAACTTTTATTTTTTATTAATTTTTTCTTAATTTTAATTAAATACACCTAATTTTTATTGATTTGAAAATCCATTAAATACTTATTATTATCGTATTTATTTGTATTTAATGGAAATGTTAGGGGAGATGTTTGCTAGATTTTCCATAATGAAGTTGTGAATAAAAGTGAAAGTTGTCCATATCACGTATCAATAGAAATACTTATTGACAACTAAAACTTTCCTTTTAAGAAATAATTAGGTGGTGTTTATTTTTTTTACTTAATTTTAAATAGAACCTTAATAATTAATAGTATTAAATATTAGGTTGTATGTTTTTATAGTATTTTATTTTTATTAAGTATTATAAAGTAAAAAAAAATCAATATGTTATTTTTTTTATTTAAAAAAAGTTATATATTCTGTTTTTTTTTTTTTTTTTTGTAAAAAATTTATAATAAATTATATAAAAAAAAAGTAGAAAAATAAATAACCTAAATTTTGAAAACAAATTATTTTTAGTAAAAAACCAAAAAATCAAACACCACTTTAGTATTTGTAAAACTTGTCCACCTCATTGTAAAACCGGTAAGAGATGACAAACCCTTTAAAAGTTGTTTTGAGAGTCAAAATTTAGGCAAGGCGACATTATTGCATGCCTGCAAGACCAAAACCAAATTGGTATTTTGCTTGAGAAATTTACAAAGTTCCTGTTCCTGCATTGAATCTTATGAGAACAACCACAAGGCAAGTAAGAACAATGGATTATAATCTTTGTACGAAAATAAATTGGTTCAAAACCACACACAACGACATCGATTCAATCTTGATTCCAAGAGAACAAGGTTTTAGTTGGGGCTGGGAATGGACCATTCAAATCATAATTGGAGTTTGGGTGGGGGTGGGTGAGGTTCAGGTTCTCGAACTCAATTCTTACACGGCTTATCCACAGTCTGTCTTGCCTTGTCCTGTACGTGGAACTCAAGAACTGTGTGGTCCAGTCACGGTCCTTACCGAGCTGCCTAGAATTTGTAGTAAGATTTGGCCCCGTGAGCCCTTTAGCACTAGTACTCCACCGCCTCTGTTGTTGTAATATAACCACAGAAGCTCAGGATTCACCGCCACTGACATGTCATTCTGGTAGAGAAAATGAAAGGTAAAATCAACTTGGAGGATCATTTGTCCCTTTATATCACACTTGTCCTATCAGATTTGGAAGATGCCCAAGCTAGCTTTTACAGTGATTTGATCCCCACCCAATTTGAATTTAATTGTAAGGGTTTGGCCCTAACTACAATGAGAAGTCACCTTCATGCCGTCACTGAGTTTGGTCCGTGGGTGGCTTCTTAGAGTTTGATCCCACTTTTAACCCGTAGTGTAGTCCCAAGAAGGCCAAAATTCAGTCTAGATGGTGAAGTTTTGAGTGTGATCCCAAGCAATGGATTAACTTAACAATATTAAGGAATATCTCATATGTATATTGACCCGAAATCTAAAAGATTAAGTTTTTAGAAAAATTGGTAACGAGGTCTTGAATTCGACCCCCTTTTTATAATTTGTATTTCCCCTATTTCTTTTTTTCTCTCTAAGTAAATAAAAAATCTAACCGACACCTTATGCATAACGTAATAAGACAAATGAATTCAAACTTCACAATCCAATAATTTCACGAAGGAATAAGGCTATAGAATACATTTTTGGGATGAGAACAATATCCACCAGGACGGTCAGCCAATGTTGAGGCGACACATCTCATGTCGTATATTCTCTAAGAATCATGTTCCTGGCATGGAGTTGTGCAGAATGGAAAATTAAAATGAGGGTGGGGGTGGGGGAAGGGGGTGCTTAGCATTTTACCAGGAAAATGTAGGAGGACCACCTAACCATTTTTCGAAATTATTCGCACTTTATCTGCAAGAATCTTTGCAGGTTTTTTTTTTTAATTTTTGTTTCTTTCTTCTCCCAAGTATGGCATATTCAAACGCCAGAATAGCTCCTGCTTGTACAGTATGTAAGATTGAATTAAGTCCCTGTTTGGATGGTCTACATCTTTTCCAGTATTTAAACCTTTCCGGCTTTCCCTCCTCTAAATTATTGATTTCCTGATCTGGATACATGATGTAGCTTCTAATAATATTCAACTAGTGCATGTTTCTTGGTATTCCTGTGATTCCTTCTACATATGTAGAAACTCAAAGGTCACATCCACTTCCCTCTCATCCCATTGCAAAAGGTTAGACAATATGACAATGCTTTCTCTCTAGATAATGAAATTTGTGTCCTTGAAGCCAAATTTAGGCCTTAAACCCTGTAAATTGTACAAAAAATTAATATTTGTAGGACCTTTTTTTTTGCCCTATAATTTGAGGGCAGAGGTTTTAGGGACTTGGGGGGGCGTAGATGAGTTTTGAAATTTAATTTATTTTGATGGGGTTGTGAACTTTAGTGGTGATTGAGAATAAATTTGCATTTGAAAATAATTACAACTTATTGCATCCAATTTCATCAAATTCGAGTTCGAAAAAACAAGAAATGCAAAGAAAAATAGAAGATCCGGTCGATGATGCTTTCAAAAACAATTTTAAAAAAATATTCCTTATCGAAAGTTTTGAAAAATGATTTTTTTAAGTGATTATTTTAAAACAAAATTCTGTTTGAAATTTTAAATAAGAAAAAATAAGAGTATATTTACTAATTGTTTTAGAAAATAATTTTTGAAAATTGATTTTTAATTTTTGTAGAATAAAATTCTATTTGGAAATCTAAAATATGTAGTATTTTATTTTTATTTATATAATTATTTCTTAAAACATTTTTAAGAAAAATCTTTATAGACAAAATCACTTTTGACCAATTTAAACAAAGCAAAAAGAACAATCCAAATAAAGCGAAGCGGGCCACATGGTGCCCACTCTCTGGCATTGAAACAGAGAATTTGGACACATAAAATTAGGAAGAAAGAAGGAATGAAGGAGTGATAAGGCATGGGCATGGTCAGGTGGAGATGGTCAACCAGCCCAAAAAGTGGATCCAACCTCACTGCCAACCCCTCGTGGCTCACAGACAACAAGCCACCAGCTGTATAATTGGATCCATATTCGAATAGGTCAACAACCTGGCTGTCCAACTCGGCCGGCACACCCACATAATTTATTAGCCATATCAAAATCAATAGCCTTTCGTGACTCCAATTTTTAAATGGTTGCCTCATCATAAGGTACAAGAAATTAATTTTTCTCCATAGTTCTAGAATCCACATATTATCATATTCTTATATAATTATAACGCAGGCCTAGGACTTGGCCTTTGACCGTATCTTAGGAGACTGTGATAGTTTTTTTTTCTCCAAGCCCGCGTGCCTCTCACGGTTCCATTCCCCACAATCCTATTGGGAAAAATTATTTATCCTGTACTCGACTTTATAACAATATAAATAAATAAATACACACAACTGCCCACCTTCTCATCTAATTTATGAGTTAAGTTCCGGTTTCCCAGATGCCCTTTTAGATCACTATGAGCTGTATTAATGTTTGAATTATTAATTAGATAAAAATAAAATAAAATATTTTTTTTATAACGTTATGATTTATTTTTTCTAAGCTACAATGTTTTGGGTGTCTTAAGAATGCCACATGCACAGCCAGAGCACCGCTCCATCTACCAACAGTGTACGGACGTGACCCGAAATGGAAAAAATCAAAATGAACAAATGATAATTAATAAAGCATAGAGAAAGCGGACACAGTTTTGGCTTATTTACTGGACCGTTATTTTTTTATTTTTTTTATTTTTGCCAGATGGCGTCGGCCGGGCAGCCGCGGAGTACCGGCGGGCAGGCCGCTCCAACAGTACAGGCGCTGACGTCAGGTTTGGGTTGTGGTCTTTTACATTCCTTCTGGGCCTATGGACCTGTCACTGTCAGGTCCACTCGGGCCAGCCCACTGGCTGTCCCAGCCTCCCGGCTCCCGTCCCCCTTCTTTCCTCCTTATTAATAAAAGCTCATTCCTCCCTAGTTATTCCTCACTACTTCCTTCCTTCCTTCCTTCCTTCCTTCCTTCATGCTCAAACCATCATCACTCTTTCTTCTCCACGGAGGCCATGGACAAATTTTCACGGCAAAAAGCATTCGCGAAACTTCCACAAGGTGCGTTTGTTTAACATTTTTCTTATCACTAACTTCACTCCTCTATTAATCGGTTCTTTCCTTATTTTTAGTTCAATTGTGGACGAGTGCAATCATTCCTTACTCACAATCTTCCATTCAGGTGACTATGATGAAGCCATTCTCATGTTTGGTCACCACCACAACATCTCGGAAAAGTATGATGGCAATGAGAGGGAGCTCCTCTTTGGTGAAGACATTGATCGCGGGTTGGTGACCGAGGCTGGTTGGTGTTAATTGGGTGCTATCCTACCTGAGCTTTTTCTTCGTTGTTTTTTTTATATTTTTCATCGTTTTTTTTTTTATTCTCTTTTTCTTGTCTTCTTGACCTTGTAAGACCTTTTCTTGACCTTGTAAGACCCTGTTGTGCGCATTTCTTCTTCGTTTTCCATCTTGTCATGAACTCTATACCAGCACCGACTGACATAGAGTTCGGCCATCGTGTTCCCCGTTTCCGCCCAACTCATGTTCTCCTTCCTTGTCTATCCCTCCTGAGCTATTGGAATTGAACCAACACCCTCCCCTCAAAATTCTCGACAATGATAGTAATGGGCTTCATTTGTGACATGTAAATCTAGTATAAAAAGAAAAAGAATGTTAATTTTGAGGTAGAGAAAAAGAGAGAGTTGTAAAGAGTACTGAAATGGAAAAGGATTGATCAGATATAAGGTGTTTTGGGGTGTTGACAGAATAATAGTATTTGCTGTCTTTCCAGTTTCCACTATTCATTTACAGCCATCAATTTCGATTGGTATTATATGGGCAGAAATATGCTGTTGCAGGCAGCAGTTTCGTTGTTTTATATGTTGTTTGGCTGAGAAGTGAGTAGAGAATAAATATTCTTCTGCAGATCTGTGAAGACTTAATTCCCCTCGTGACTGCTCTTATGTACAAAATATCCACTGTATTATTGGAGTTTTCTCTCTCTCTCTCTCTGGTTTCTTCCATCTTTATCTGAGCTCATTTCATTTATGAGGTGTGGAAAAAACTCACTTGTCACAAGAGGGGAAATCAGCTTTTCTTTGCTTAAGGACAACTTTGCTGCTTGAAGTTCTTGCTTGTCTATTTTTATTATTTAATTTCTTGTTCTTTTCTTCTTTTGCTCAAGACAAATAGAATTGAATTTGTAGATGCTGTAGGCCTGTGGGACTTTCTAAACCTCTAAATTAATCCCCTATCATTCCTTTTTACTTGTTTTTTATTCTTTATTCAAACCTCTAAATTGATATATTTAATAATAAATATCATATTTTTTAATTTTTTAATATAAAATTATATATGATTAAATATATTAATAAATTTAAAAATAAATTTTTTATTTAGGCTTGATTAATACCCATGAAAAAATATGAGCCCCAAGATCTTCAATAAGATAAGGGGTAGTGACCTAACATGCCAGTCAAATGTTTTCAATCTTTCAAAATCACAATCAACTTTGCTTTATTATCACTCAAGATTCCCATGCTACATGGGGAACATGGAAGTATCATTTTGGAAAAAGTAGGGCTTGATTAAAAAAATAATAGGGTTTCAAATTAAATTAAAGTGAAAATAATTAAAGAATTTAATTTAAATTAAAAATATTAAAGTTTATTTAGTAACCGTGTTCAAAAATAATTATGAAAAACGGTTTTTTTAAATTATTTTTTAATATTTTATAAAATAAAAATCTATTTGGAAACCTAAAATATTTTTAATATTTGTAAATATATTTTAAAAATAATTTTTATATTTAGTATTTTATTTTTAATCATTTTATGTGTTTGCATAATTATTTTTTAAAATAGTTTTCATAAAATAATAAAAAACAACTAAAAAAGTATTTTCTAAAAACACACTGTTTTTATTCTTAAGAACAGAAAATAGAAAACGGTTTTTAGTTTTAAAATGTGTTTTCACATTATTTTATTTTAGAAAACATAAAATTATTTTCAAAAACAATTATCAAATAGACCTTTAATGTCTGGAAAAAAAAATCACTATCAAGTTACTTCTAAGAAAAGGATTAACACCCATTTCTCACGCTTATTTCTTTTTTCTTTTTCTTTTCAAGTAAATAACATTTGTTGCTTACCTAACTATAAAAAAAATTACTCAATGTCACTAGAAATTTATGGGAAATAACCATAGAGGGTTTTTTTTATATATAAAAATAATAATAATTTACTTTTTATTTTTAAAGTAGGAATGAAGAAGTACGAAACATGTTAAGAGCAATTATAGCAAAACATAATTCAAAAAATGTTGAAGTGTACTTCCACATTGGTTATATAAACCAAGCACAGACCACACTTGGCAAATGTACACAAGGCCATATTCAAATGCAAATGGGCCAAAAGCAAAGAGGGGAATGATGTAGTGAAGAGATATATATTGAGTTGTGTGATGGTCACTAGAAGTGTGTTAAGGCAAAACTTGGTAATAATTATGGTTGATGAGACAATGCAATTGGGTTTGAGGGTTGAGTCGGTGGCAAGGGAGGTTAGGAAGTCAATAAACTTCAAGAACAAAATGATGGTGTCCACAAGTGGGCATTGAAAAGCTTTATACCTTTACTCCATCATCGTCCTTTTCTATTCACCTTACTATTTACACACAAAACCCAACCCCACTCCTTTCCCCCTCTCCCACACAATGCAGATTTGGTCTCCCATTTTTTTTTTTTTTTTTTAAGACAAATTTAATAAAAAAAAAATAGTAGTACATTATGATGTTGTAAAAAGGATGTGATTAAAAGGCATTTCAAAATGACTTAATTTTATTTGAATTGATGGCATCTTTTACATTTATTTCAAGCTAGAGAGAGAGGGGGGAATGTAAACTAGTGAGAAGATGAGAGGTTGATTTACAACCTGTAATTTTAAAAAATATTTTTAATATTTTTAATAATTGAAAAAGAAATATTTTTAAATGTTAAAAAGATTAAAAATATTTTTAAGAATTATTGTGAAACACACTCTTAAAATGCGTTTAATAATTATTTTAGAAAACATTTCTATAATTTTTAATATTTACAAAGTTTTATTTTTCAGATGTTAAAAATATTAACAACGCTCCTTAAAACAGAACACCCTCTTAGTTGACAACTTGACATACTAAATGGGCATTTTTTGGTGGGGGAATTGTATTTGGATCTTAATGAAAAAAAAAACATGGAGATCCAAATTAAAAAAAAAGGTAGGTTGGCCTTTTTAAAAATAAAAATAAAAATAGATATGTAAAATTATGAAAATGACATGATTTTGTTCCTTAAACTCTAATTCTAATCTCACTTTTTTTTTTCCTTTTTGTTTTTTTGACTTCCTTTCTTTCTTTTCCATATATGGGGGAGGAAAAGGGGGAAAGGGGGAATCAATCATGATTGACAATATTTTAGGTGGATTAGATTTGATTTTTGGTGGAAAATTAAGGATAGTTTAATAATTTCATAAACTTCTATGATTTATAAAATAAAGATTCTAAAGCAAGATTGGAAGGTAAAAAATTAAAATGGAATTTTCATTATTGCATTTTCATGATTTATTAGAACTAGAATTAAGATTACAAACTTCTGGCAGAAATAAAATTAACTCATATTTAATTTTAATAATCAAAAGTAAAAAAATCTATTCCATATTCTATTTACTTTTACATTTGCATTATGATTAAAAATAAGAACTCCTTAGAATTTGATAATAAAATCGAAAAAATACCTTTTTAGATGTATTTCTTCAAAGATATTACTAATAAGACAATACCGTGACAAAGTTTTATTTTTTTTATACAAATTTTATTATTTTCTTTCACAGATTGGAATTGAGTTTACCCAAAAAGAGAAAGAAAAGTGAGATAATTATTTTATCACACATTTTTTGGATGTGATCGGAAAAGCTAAATTTTTTTAATTTATTATTATGAAAGTGAAATTAATAATTTTGATTTTTCGTTCACATAATACATTATGTGTGTATATATACATATTCCAAAATACGGCATGGATATGGTGAGTGATGGTTTAGGTGAAAATCTAATGTGGGTAGTTTTGTGCAGCGAATGTGGAACACTGGGGCCTATCTTTTCAACGTCATTTCCATCATTGGGTGGCATGCCAACTTGGTCTTCTCATTCGGCTGTCATTTTTATTTATTATTATTATTTTTTTTAATTTTTTTTACTTTTACTGGAATCATTCCATGGAGGACCCTCTCAAAAGAAGATGATTTGACGCTTGTCATTGACCTCTCAATAATGCCTTGATGACTAGCTTCGCCCATCAAACTTTACAATTGAGAAAAACCAGCTATATATGCCTTGATTCTTGATCCTTGACTTAGGGTCTCTTTGAAAAGCATCTTTTTTTTCCCAAATTATGATATCAGTATATCACAACCTTCTCTCTCAAACTTTAATTTATTAGACCTAACGCCCCTCCCACTCTCGCTCTTTTCATTCAAGATTTTCAACCATACACCTCTATTTTAGGGTTCACCAATACATCATCAATGAATTTTATATTTGAAAAATATTTTTATTTTTAAAAATAAAAATAATTATAATATTTTCAAACAAAAATAATTATGTTTTTAATGTTTGCAAAATTCTCCAAGAATTTAACACCCACTGCCAATCCTGAATGATCTCAATTGTTGTAGCAATTTTTATTTATTTTTTTATTTGCATATTAAGTCTTGGACATAAAACTTGGGCTGCACGGTCCAAAGGGATTTGGGATGGGCCTAGTCAGTCACTATTGCTATGCCACAATTGGGCTTTATTAGGCCTGGCCTTGTTCATCCCAATCGAGCCCACCCAATCTCTCAATATTATTTTACGTTACTTTCATTTATTAGTTCTTTATATTTTCATCTCATTCAAACACGACTATTCATTTCTTTTTCCCTTTTTTTTTTTTTCCTTTTCCCCACATGTCTTAGAGAAGGAACGGTAGATCTAACATTGGGCCGGCCTTCAAACAAGAAGCCCATTACGCATTATGGGCCCACTTCTCGCCCAGCCCCATAACAGGTTAGCTGGGGAAATCCTGGCCAGACTCCAAATCCTAGAATATTGGGCTGGTACTCAGATATGGGCCTCCATCAAGCTTATGGACCTGGTACAATCAGCGGCCCATGGCCCAACTAACCATTTGGATATTATAGATGAAATTTAAGGATCAATGCTATCACGTGCCCTGCACGTGACATTGCCTCACCCTTAAGGGGCCGGCCCGGCCCACCAATGTGGAAGCATTGACAAATTTTCATTTCTTTTAGTAATTTATTATGTTGGCACAAATTCCCAAAATAAATAAATAAATATTTTCCCTTATGATAATAAAAAAATCAATATAGATTCCCTATGCATGAATTGGGTGGGCTCAAGACATTGATTTTAATATCAAAATGTTATATAAAATGATGGAAATAACATGAATTTAATGTGTCTTCTACCGTGCGATTTCATCCGTAGTTTCATTCGTTGTCAAAGTTTTTGGCTCGAAAAAGGTGTAGTCAATAAAAAACTACAATTATTCATGAAAACCATTTTGTTATGAATTGGTCGTTGATATTACTTATCTAGATTTTGACATAATGGATGGTGTCTCCTTACGTGTTGTAATGTTTCTTTCAATCGATGTTGATTGATGTTTGATTACATTATTTAATTTTAAGTGAAGATAACGAAATTAAATATAATTTTGAATATTTCAGCTTAGAAAAGCCACTGAAAACTCATTTGAGCTAACTTCTAATTATTTCAGGATCACATTTTAATTAAATTTCCTATCAAATATAAGAAGGATGATATTTTATTTTCATAAAATATTTTTTTATTATTTTTATATTCTTTTTTCTAAATTAACCAAATCTCTAGGAAACTTTATTCTATTCTTCAACTACAATAAAATTGGAATAATTTCCTTCATTCAATGGTAAGATATTAAAATTTATAAATGTCACTTGTTTATATTGATACTATATATTTTCTAATGTTTCTTTTAAATAAATTATTATAAAAACTATTAATTCATAAAGATTATAAAAACAAGTCTCGATTATCAAGTGAGAACACACAAAAAATATTGGTCACGTATTTATGCTACTTTTATTATTTGGTTTATTTTATACAAATTAGTCACCACTAACTTCATCTATAAGCCAAATTCAATTTGATTTCTTTTGATGTACACAACTTTGAAAAGTCCAATTCAAAATTTGAATTTCGATTCTAAATTTGATTTAGTATACAACATTGAAATTATGACTTTCAATCTTAAAAAGGTTGGTCATCTTCCTTACAATTTTTTAGTTTATCAATTTCTTATAATCAACAAAGGACAACCTTTTAAGATCATGTAGATAACTTCCAGGACGGTATCTTTTTTTATTTTTTTATTTTCAAAAAGTAACAACTAATTATTGTGAATTAACTTGAGGTATGGATACATCATAACTTTTTTATTATAAAATATTAAAATTTATTTATTTTAAAGTGAAGGTTGATAAATTTTAAGCAATCATATGATCTTTCAAGGTCGTAACTTATACTTATATAATTTTCAAACTAAGACCGATCGATAATTTTAAAAGCGATGATTTAATTTATAAACTTACACCCAATTTCATATTAGGGTTTTTATTTTTGTGAGGATGATGTTGAATTTTAATTTCTATGGTGGATCATTTAATAATACCCCACTATCCATTGAATTTGTCATAAAAGTAGTTAGTAGATTATGCTGTCAACTTCTTCGAGTACCTCTCATGCAATAAAATTAATGTTGCCGACTGAGTCTCTGACTTTGAAATTAAAGAAATCTGTCCACATATTTAAAAAAGAAAGAAAAAAAGAAAAAGAAAAAAAAGAAACGAAAAGAGGGTGAAGTCGGCATGGGCCATGACAAAAATTGAAACAATACAATAGTTTTAATTAATTTGCATATTTTAATCTGTTTCTCACCTTCAAATAAATTAAAAAAAATAAAAAATAAATAAATAAAGTGAATGGAAGTAACGGTCAACTTGGCCTTAAATCCTAGAAAATGATTGAAAACTGCCAACTGAAACGCAGGCAGGTGGTAGTTAGGGCTTGGTTCACCAAATTCACTGACAATTTTTTGGGTCATGGCCCAGCAGTGCCTCCACCCCCCCCACAAGATTAGACTTAAAAAAACCAAGCAATTATGGGCTTACTGTATGATTAATAAACCAATTTATTTTAATATATTCTTTTGTTTATTTGTGAAGAAAAAAAAATGTTGGGTCCATGCCAATCAAACTGGCATTTATAGGGAAATTTGAGAAATAAGTATGCCAAGTTGTTGTTTCCTTTCTATTCCTTCACTTTCTATATACTTCATGTGAAAGGGAAGTGAATAGAATTATTATTTTTGTTAGTTAATTATGAAGAAAAAGAAAAAAAGTGATAACGAGTATATGGAAATTTATTATCTTTTTTGAAGTCAAGAAAATTTGTATAATGCAAAGTATTATTCCCGAATATGACAGTCTATATTGCTAAGTTATGTTATTGTCATATCAAAACTCACGTATTTGACTAAATAGATCAATTCAAATACGACATGAGTAATAATGAAGTTAATAATATAAACTCAAATATGATCGAATTATTAATCAAATAATAAGTCATTTAGCCATTTAATAATAAAATATTATTCAATAATCAAATTGAATTAAATTTTATTTAAGCGAGGTAATCTAAACATAATTATACTTAATTCAAATCTATGAAGAAAAATTTCAAATTCAAACACGTTTTTTTACTTTCACAGTTACATTTTTCATATTTACAGTCATATTTTCTGATCCCTTAGTAACATATTTTATATATGTTGACTGACATGAGATTAGATGAGCAAACCCAACTAAACTAAAGTATTATCAAGTATCGATCTAAATTTTTATTTTTCTTTATTTTTACTCTTCTTTACATTTCCCCATGCAAATTAAAACAAACCCATTATTTCAAAACATCGTTAAAAATTTTATTGTATTTAAAGGATAGCCCCATGCATGGAGGTTAATTAGTCCATACTCGACTTTCAATGGTTATAAAAAACACCCAAGATCAAATACTCTTTCTTTAATATTTTTTTTCTTTGTTTTTTGGGCGGTGGTGGTGGTGGGTGGGGATTAATTTTCAAACCCTTCTTCAAAAGTAAAAATATTTAATTGTTTTAACCCATGTACCAAAAAATATCATACAATACTATAAGATGCTCTCAATTTATTTATGATAAACTTTTATTATATATATATATAAATAAGTTGTATTCCAATTATTGATGATATAGCATAGATAAATATATGGTAGGACCTCCATCTATGCGATGTAACATGGATGCTTTGGGCTTAGAATTGGTTGGGGCTACACCCTATTGAATGATAATGACCCATTAATTGCTATTTCCAGAATCAGAACTATGGCAAATATAATTTTCAAAAAGAAAAGAAAAAAAAAAAGGAATTCGTGTAGTGAGAGACTTGCCTTTTTTCACACATTTCTTTAACGAAGGAGATAAGAGGATTGGTTTCACACGTCTCTCTATAAGGAAAGAGTGTGAAAAATGAAAGTCTTTTGAGTGTTAAAATTATTGGCGTGAGTCTCATTTGGATAGAGACAATGAGACATGGTTGCTGATAATTAACCCACCTTCTTATATTGCTCTTAACTTTCTTCAATTCAATCCCAAAGCATGTGAATTTAGGTTAGATTTAAATAGTTATACATATATATAAGATTTTTTCATTCAAGTTTCATAAAGTAGATGTGCATTTAAATTTAATTTAAATCGAGTCAAATGTATGAAAGATTCTTTTCTTTGAGCTTCATAAAGCATAATAATAGGTGTATATATAAGTTTAATTTCAATAGAGTCTGATATATATAATATTGTTTCCTTCGAGTTTTATAAAGCATGACAATGTAAAAATAAAGTTAGAATTCTAAATTATTTGAGTGATTCTCCTTTTGAATGCACTCAACTTTTTCCGATCCAATCCCAAAGCGTGTGAATTTAGGTTAGATTTAAACGGTGATATATATATATATATATATAAAAGATTCTTTCCTTCAAGTTTCATAAAGCATGATATCGGACATTTAAATTTAATTTAAATTGAGTCAAATATATGAAAGATTCTTTTCTTCGAGCTTCATAAAGCGTAATAATATATATGCATTTAAGTTTAATCTAAATAGAGTATGATATATGTAAGATTGTTTTCCTTCAAGTTTTATAAAGCATAATAATGTAAAAATAAAGTTAGAATTCTAAATTATTTGAGTGATTCTCCTTTTGACAAGGATATGGTTGGTTGTAGTGTGCACGTTTCTATAATGTATACCTTTCAATATTATACACGTTTCCTTTTTTATTTCATCACAATGTTTCAAAGTTTAAAGTACATTCAATTTATTAGACGGGCTAGCTTAAGTACACCTCCACTGATCCCACAAGACCTTAAAATTAATGATCAGGTTTCAATTTATTAAATATAATTTGAAATAAGATGAAAATATCAATACATATATTATTTAATGTATAAACTTGGTTTCTATATATTTAACAATACAACATAATTTTTTATTTATAAATTTTAAATATTTTAATCATAAATATTATTAATAAAGATATAAAAAAATATTTATTAAAATATGAATCATAAAACAATGTTTTAAATAATATTAAGAACGGGACGTTTTCATATTCTTTATAATAGTAAATAATGAGATGCAATATGAATTTTATTTTAAATTAATATCGAATATCGAGAACATCGGAATATATTTTTTATTCCAATTTTTTAGTAAATCAAATATAAATATGACGTAATATATCTTGTTGGAATGATAATGTGAAAATAAACTAGTGGTTAAAAACTATTTGCATGTCTCGATTGGACGGGGACAGCATCGTCCATAGTCAGCACCTTTTGATAGCGTACAACATATTCGCTTTTTATTTGGTCACCTTGTTCCAGTGTTGGCCCCTCCCTCCCATTAAGGTGACACCAATAATTTTGAAGATTCTAAAATATATTTAAAATTTATATATTTTTAATATCTATACAATAAGAATTAGTAATCTTTAAGTTACTTTTTTCTATATATATAAAAAAAAAATTTAAAACTTTTATCCACATTTTCTTTTTTTACTTTCTCTCCTACTTTCTAGAATTTAGACAGACGGACAATTTTGAGTGGGAAACCAATAGGCCTTGAAGGCTAGGCTAGGACTACATGGGCAGAAAATAGACAACGTGGTGGTCCATTGACAGCCATTTACACAAGGGCACCATATTTTTCCAAAATAAATATATCATAAAAAATAAAAAAAATAAAAATAAAAGAAGAAAATAGTACTTTGAGGACCATAATCTTGGCACCATTGGACCAAGGTCCTGGGTCTATGCCCAATCATAGGAACAACTGGAATAAAGATGGAAGAATTTTTTATTTTTTTAAAAAAAGGGAAAATGGTTTTAGTCCTCTCTAGATTCTTTAGGTGAAAGTGGCTATGGGGATGGGAATGGAGATTCGAGAAGGAAAGAAAAGTTTCTTTTGAATATGAGCTTAGCGTTGATTGTGGAGTACTGCATGGGAATGCAAACCCTACATTTCCTTCCTTTCCGAAAGCAAAATCTAGTTGGAGTCGGAGAGTTGGACCTTAGCTGCATCCTCCTCACCATTCATTTTTCCATTGATTACCCAACATCATTACCAGTCTCCTTCAATTATTAATTACTTTATTTAGTGGACCTCATCGCATATTTAAAAAAAAAAAATTATATATTGACATCAAGTGTAATGATCCCGATGATGACACTGATGATAGTGATAATGATATTGATAATAACAAGACTTAGAAGATTTTAAAAAATTTCTATATATGATACCGTCGTAGTAGACAATAAATCAAATAAATACATGTGTGAATAGAAAGGGAGGAATTATAAAAAGAAAGATAAATTAAATTTATATAAATGAATGGATGATGTTGGGACAAAAGTCATGTCATCATGCTTAAATTATTTGTGAAAATGATCCACTATTGCACGTGTGGAAGGTGGACAAGATTAGTCAAAATCTTGAAAACTTTATGATAGAAAGGAGTTGATTAGAATCTGGGAAGTTTGAAATGAAAGGCAAACGTGTGGAGGAATGGCATGGTGGGGTGATGTGGTGCATGATCATCATCTCCATTCTCCCAAGGAGAAAAACTAACATCACATAGAGATTGGTATCATAATTATCAAAGCCCATTCCTAGTCCATGAGGTTGGTTGATGGATGATGTAATGTTTGGATCTCACATCATGATGATGATGGTGCTAGCTCCTACCTTTTCCAAATATAAGGTGAAATTGGAGGTATGATTATTACAAGGAAATTAGCCTAAAAGTGAAAATAAAGCTTGTTGTTGCAAGAGTAATCTCTTCATTTTCAAAATATGAAAAATGATTTTCTTTTTCTTTTTAAATAACCTGAACCTGCTTTCTATAAAACGCAAGAAAAAAACCTTTAAATTCAAAATAAGAAACAAAATGAAAGAGTGGATCAAATATCTTTAAAAAAGAGATAAAATAATGAAGATATATAGTGCAGAGCTTTTAGAAATACCCGATATCTTTTTGGAGGCATCTTATGTGTTTTTTGAGAATAATAAAGTTATATGTTACAAAACAATTAGCAAGTAGGATAGTGTTACGATTTTACATTCATTTTGTCATGTGTTCAAATAACCCTTATTATAACTAAGGTTGCCTAGCATGTTAGATTAGAGTTTATTATTTGTACCATATGAATTTTTATACCTTGGTTTTGAATTTATATCTTATCTTTCTTTTCCATAGGAGGCCCAAGAATTTAAAGCCATCATGATAAATTAGACAAGTGCATTTGGATTCCCTCCCCTTTTTTCTTTTGACACATTTGGATAATAATTCTCAACTAATGTATGAACTAATTCGAGTAAAAATGATAAGGCCTCCAAGATGTGTCACACTGAATGGAACACTTAATGTTGATGTTTCAAATCAACATACTTTAATGCAAAGTGTCAAAAAAATTAAAGTAAAAGAAAAAATGTGTAGCCTTCAAAAGGCATATTGATAAACCTAGGGACTTAAGCCACATTGGTGAATCAATAGAGTAATAATGCAGTGAAGAACAAGGCCATGAAAAGTTGGATATGTAGGAATCAATTAGCTCTCCCCTACCCTAGTCAAAAACCTCTACCCCACTCCCTCTAGAAGCTGTTCACATTCACCATCATCTCCTCACTGTCACACACCTATCTATCTCCCCCTGTTTTCTCATAGCCCACAGCTACCACTACTTACCATATGGACTCTTTCTTTCATTTCCCCCACAAACACCCACATTGAAGACCATGGAGATATTTTATTTTATTTTATTTTCCTTCATTTATTTCTTGATGAGGGGCTTTAGTCACTCTTGAGAACAATGAGCCAGGAAAGATAACATATGAGTGGGTTTGATACAGAAGAATAAGAATGAGAGTGAATTATATCATGAATATTTTTATTTTATTTTTAATAAATCATTCAAGGATGAAAAATATAATGAAATAAATGTGGCCAGATATGGTTACTTGCACAGGAAGGAAGGAATATATAATGTAATGTAAATTAATGAAGGTCTATTCAACAAAGCTAAAGAGTGAAAAAATTTAAGCCTAGAAGAATGGTAAAATATACCAAAGAGGGGGGGAAAAAAATCCAAGTCAAAAGAGTGTAGAGAAAGTCAACCTTCATTGTGTGACAGGAATTTGCTAGTTGTACTTCACCCAAAGTCTACGATTCCTGAATCACATTTATTTATTTATCCCTCTACCTCTCTTAAATATCCCCTCATCTTCTCAACTCTTCACACAACTCTTCATCCTTCTTGTGGAAAACAATGGTGGTGGCCTCTCCAACCCCAATTGGAAGTGAGAAGCTCATAGCTGTGGAGGTTCCAATAATAGACCTCGCAGCTAGGGGACCGAAGGTAGCAGAGCTGATAGTGAAAGCTAGTCAAGAGTTTGGTTTCTTCAAGGTGATCAACCATGGAGTTCCTGAGGATGTGATCAGGAAGATGGAAGAAGAGAGTTTTAACTTCTTTGGGAAACCAGACTCAGAGAAGAAGAAAGCTGGGCCAGCACAGCCATTTGGCTATGGCTGCAAGAACATAGGGTTTAATGGTGATATGGGTGAGGTTGAATACCTTCTGTTCAACACCAACCCTCACTGCATTTCTCAGAGATCAGAAACTATCTCCAATGACCCAACAAAGTTCAGGTACTTTTCTCTTGTCTCTCTCTCACAAATAAACTTGAGGGTTTTACCTCCTTTTGTGGCCTCTATTCCTCTAGAAAACTTTAGGGTTTTACGTGGGTTTATCCTTTACATCCATAGGTGGCCAAATCTTGGAAAACATCAAAAAACAAATTTACACGGAAGACAAGTTTTTGAAACTCAAAATCATGAAGAAAGTTGAATTTTCTTTTTATTTTTATTTTTCTTTTTCCTTTTTTTTTTTTTTTACTTGGTACTGCTAGTATGTGTTTTACTATGATGAATGGTTTCCATATAAAGGAAAGAACTTGTTGAAAAGTCACTTCAACCCAATGAAGTTAACGTGGAGCATGGAAGAAAAATCCATATACATATTCCCTCCTCCATTGCTTTCATATGCAACAACCCACTATTTGTAATGACTCCTTTACTTCAAAATGATACGACATAGGTGTCATATGAGTTGGTTCATTTTCTTCTTGGTTTAATGTAGCTACCAAAACACTAATAATAATAATAATAGAATAAACTATGAAAATAATGTGATTCCACTGCCAACAGTGAATTCAAAATTCATATATAGAAGTAGTATTAAATTATTAATCTTTATATACCATTTTAGATGCTACATTGTTGCATATACAGTACACTAATTGTGGTAGTGCTTATTGATGAGAAGGTACTGTTTTTATAACTAAATTTTGTATTTGGGTAGGGAAAAAAAAAAGGAAAAAAAGCTAATTGTCTCAGTGGGGGAGACAATGATTTAAGGAATTAAGCTTAAAATGTAATTAATTTATCCCATAGGAAGAGTCCATTGAAGCTTTTAACTAAAAAATAAGCCTGATATCCATGATTGGTTCTTTATCTAATAAGTTTATAATAAAAAATAAAGGGCAAATGGGAGAATTTTGAGTTAAAATTATGGAAAGAAAATTGACATGGGAATGGGGTTGAAAGTACAAAATGGTGAGGAGAAATGGAGGCAAGTGGGCAAGAAAGAGGAGAGTAGGGTAGTGAGTGATAGAAGGAGATAAAAAGCGTATAGAATCAGAACAGAATGACAAGTCAGAAACACATCAAGAAGGTCCAATCAAATCAAAGAAGATGTAAATGAGGGGAAGGTCCCAGATATGGAGAAAAGCAATGGTAACTTCTGTTACCAAATGAAGAAAACCAATGGGTGGAGGGTGTCAGAGAGAGAGAGAGAGATAGAGAGATAGAGAGTGAAGGTTAACCTACTTCTCCATTTTTATTTGTTTTTTTGAATGTGGTGTGTTATGACAGCTCTGCTGTGAGTGGTTACATACAAGCAGTTACAGATCTGGCATGTGAAATTTTGGATCTGATGGCAGAGGGATTGTGGGTCCAGAACACTTCAGTCTTCAGCAGCCTCATCACACATCTTGACAGTGACTCAGTCTTCAGGCTCAATCACTATCCTCCTCCTCTTAAGGACAGGGACACTTCACCTTCTTCCTCATTTCAGATTCATCATCAGGGCAACAACATTGGATTTGGAGAGCATTCTGATCCTCAGATCCTGACCATCTTGAGATCCAACGATGTGGGTGGCCTCCAAATTTGTCTGGGAGACGGGGTTTGGGTCCCAGTCCCCCCTGACCCCACCAGCTTCTGTGTTAACGTGGGGGACTTGTTGCAGGTGGGTCTTCTTCTTTCCCCTACTCTTTTCACTCTTCTCTCTCTTTAGTCTTTATCTCCTCTCGTGGTAATCAGGAAACTGACTGACAGAAACTGAAAAATGAATTGGGAATCCCTGCGATTTCTCTGTACTGGATTGGTGATAAGTTGGACCCCACCCATCAGTTCCCAACCAATGAGATTCATTGAAATCATACCCCATGCATTTCATTGAAATCATACAACCAACTTCAGAAAAAAGAAATACCAGCTCCAATGGTTTTTTATTTTTTTTCTTTTTCTTTTTATGATTATTTTCTTGGACACCAAACATGGGATTGATGTAAATGCTTTTCTCTTGTGTGAAGGCCATGACAAATGGGAGGTTTGTGAGCGTGAGACACAGAGCCTTGACCAATTCAGACAAGCCCAGAATGTCAATGGCCTTTTTTGGAGCTCCACCTCTTCATGCATTGATCACTTCTCCCCCAGAGGTGGTCACACCTGAGAGGCCTTCTCTTTACAGGCCATTCACTTGGGCTGAATACAAGGAAATTACATACTCTCTACGGCTCGGGGACAGTCGTCTGAACCTTTTCAAAGCCTGCCCAGACAAGGAAGCTCAAGAGTGATGAATAAAATGCATGGTCAAGCAATCTCCAACGCCAAATTTTGCTTATAAGTTTCCGCTAATTAGATGATATATGTGGTTTTAGCTAGCCTGGATGAGTGTGTGTATACAGAAGAAATGGTTTCTACTAGTGTAATTCTGTAATCAATGGAAAGTTTTTTCTCCCAACAATGGTTTCTACTACTGTAATTCAACATCCTTTTCCCATATGAGAGGAGTAGGAGTGTAAATTCGGGCCACCTGGAGGGCCCAAGCCTGAAAATTTGGGCTTTGGGCGGGTTTTAGAGGATTTCTTGGGCTCGAGAAATGATTTCAGACCGGGTCAATCTCCTAAAGGTAAGGCCCAAAGTCCAACCCACAAAATTTTAATCTTCAGTCGGGTTTAATCGGGTTTTGGGTCATTAGGCTTTTTTAACCTCCCTCGAAAAGAAGATTGAAGGAAATGGAGAAGCTTACACAAAGATGTAATGGAGGAGGAAGATAAATTGAAGTCATATGAATATATAAATGTTGATACAACACCAGTTGGTTACAAACTTACAATTTGAAGAACATTCATGTAAAGGCAGAGGCTCTCTAAAAACGTCAGCCATCCATCCGACTACATATCAGTCATCTATTTCAATTGAATGTACATACATCTAACAAATATTTTAAGCTAAAGTGGCTGTCAGAAAATACAAGGGACTAACTTGTCAGCCAAGAATCTGAGAAGCATTGTCTCTCTTGTATAAAACCAAGTCACCCACCATGCTCTTCCTCGTGTTTATTGTTGTGTCCTATGGTTGCCTAAACGACGGTAAATACTACAACAGGCAATGGAAGTGTTAATTAGGATGAAGGAATTCTCACTGGACGGGAATCTGGGATCTTGCAGCACTGCGTGAGCACTTCTTTCGACCGGTTTTGCTAAGTGCGCAGACACAAATCTCAAGGAGCTCATAGTCCTCTTCCCAAGCCAACAGGGACGCCATCTCTGGGTTTTCCAAGAGCATCTTTGAAGTCAGGAATCCAGCAATTGTCCATGTTTGGTAGAGCCGTGACTGCTTGCCTATGAACCGCCCATTTCGTGTGTCATAATATTCAGGCCAGTGGTCTACTGAAAGTCTCTCTTCAGCTAAAGCAACTGCCTTTCTTGCTAATTCTGGCCTTCCCATCTTAATGCAGGCCAATGTGAACTGAAATGCAGAGAACGAGAAGCATTAGTATGATATGGCCAGCATTCCCCATCATTATTATATAGATGCGGATTAATTTTTCAGCAACTGCTCTTTTGGTAGACCTAATTGTTGAACCTCAATTTGGTTCAAAATGATTTATAATGAGGAAAAGGATGATGGGGGACAAAAACACTGTGAAGATAAGAAGTGCTTTCTAATGAATTAACATGTAGAAAGATAATCATTCTGGAAGCTTTACAAAAAAGGTTCAGGGAACTCATACTATATAATCACGAGAAATTTTACCTGCCACAGGAGTGTTGGCCAAGATCCACCATTATGATATGACCATGGCCTGCAAGTAAGCAGAGAAATTCAGTGTTTGAATAAGAATATTTTACTAGAATTGATGTGGAGGTGCTGACAAATGAGGTTGACGCAAGAAAAGAACAGGAAACTCTAAAGAGCCTCACGTGTTTTTTGGGTCACTGCCAGTGATTATACGCCATTCCTCATTCTCTAGAGCAGGGTAACATATTTTAAGAGGCATATGTGCCACAAGATCATCCCATTTGGCTTCAATTAAATTCAGAATACCCTCATTCTGTTTGGCAGTACCCAAAGATGATATAATGGACCAAAGATTTCCAAGGGTGAAAAATCTGAAATCCATATGTGCAGGTTGTAGATTGCCAATAAGATAGCCACCTTGGTCAGGTATCCAATCTACCAGCCAGGTAGGAATTTGATCCGGATAAATGTTGAACTTGTTGATGGCATCTGTAGAGTATTCCTCTGTCTTGTAACGATATATCTCATTGATCTTCTTCATATCCACCCAATAATACTCTCGGATATGAAATGACAGGGCACTTAATCGGTTGTTGATGGCCCTCACCAAATTCTTGGTTCCATCATTGACAGTGATCATCTCACGGGAGCAACGTAGTGCTGAATAGAATAAGGCCTGTGAAATAAGATTTGTCAACAAAATGATAAGAGACCAGAAACTTGAAGCACCAATCGAAAGCTGTAAAGAAAGACATGAGATATATGTTGAACACATGAACTTGAAAACCTACTCATCCAAACATTCACATGGAGGGAATAAGCAAGAATTGCAAAATAATAGCCAAAGGAAGATGCCATACAACCATTAGCAACATAACTAATTCTACCTTAATATCTAATCTTCTTGAACAAGTAATAAATGGAGAAGAATAGTTCACCAAAATCCAATACATACAAAAAGCTCAAAACTACACAGAGCATGCACAACTTACTTGGATTTCAAGAGGGTGGCCGTGAATACCCATGCGTCTATCAATCATGCAGGAACCATCAGTGACTAAAAGAGAAGGGAACATGTCAAACCCATCAGTTAAACATAAATTAAGGATCAGTCTTATGCCTGTCTGGACATCTACTCTTTCTTGCAATGCATAGTCACCCGTGATCTTTCCATAAGCTCTCAACAAAATGATCCACCACAACCCTGTCAGAGTAGTTAACATATAAAACAGTGCTTCAGATTTTACACAATGCTAACTGTCAGATTGTTATTTAATATGTGTAGGTAAGAATTAATCTTATTGCATGAAAAGCACTGGATAAACATCTGGATATGAAGCAACTGAGAAAAATAACAACAGATCATGTAGCAAAGCTAAACCTACCAGAATCAACAGGGGCAACACGCCCAATCGCTGATTCACCAAAATCAGGATCCAAAACTTCCTCAAATGCTCCATTGCCGCCATCAAGAGGCACAGTTCTAACTTTAAAACTTGCTGGCATCAACCCTTGCCCAGGGCTGTAGCAGTCCACAGTCTTCTCCCAACTCTAAGCAACAAACACCAAAACGATATGTTTAAATTTATGTCAAAGCTCACAGAAATCCCAAATTTGCACAAGCTAGCTATTTGAACTACAGGCCTTCAATAGGCTTCCCCAGTAGATTACCCTTCACTGTGGCTTCATATTTTGTCAAAGGGGTATTATTTTCCATGATGAAACTAGGAATTCTTTTTTTCTTGTAAATGAGGAAAAGATATTCCTTGTTCTTTGGCCTTTGTGATGCTAAATTTCATTATAAGTCAGGACATCTGACCAAATAATGGATTCAAAATTTTTCCCATTTAGTTTCTGTATAAGGCCTCACTGATTCTTTCCATAATTTGTTTAATAATCATGTGGGTGTTGTACAGAAAATTTTTAACTCATGTTTCTTTCACATATGATTTATGCAAAAAAAAAAAAATCATTACAAGAATAGGCTTTTACAGAAAGTAGCAGCCATCACCACAAAGTAAATAAAAAACAATCCTAAACTTGAATTTCAAGAAACCCTTAAACCTCTCCTATATTATTGTCTGTGGAGATGACTCTCAATTTCTTTTGATTTGAATGATGGATTTCTAGTTTACAATGCTAGGTAAACCCGATAATTGAATAAATTTCAAAAGATGCATGATAATGCCCTTATTGTATTACACACAAAAATAATGAAATCATGTGCATCACTGAGCAGAAATTCACTTAACATAAAAGGGAAACAAACAGTAACATCAACATCAAACCAGAAGAAAAATCAAAATAAAAACCACAACTCACCTGTAACTGTAATGTATGAAGGAGAAAATTCTTCACAATCTCTCCCTCTCCTTTAAGCAAGAATGCAAGCGCTGATGGGACAAAATCCCGAATAAAGACCTGATCATAATTCAGCGGTTGCTTATCCCCTGGGTCATTAGCTGCAACAGTCCCCACCGGATTTCCACAGTAATCCACAACTGCACTTCTCAACAGCCTCCATGCCTCTTTTTCAATCTCGGGCACCTCTCTCTCAACCTTTTCCTTATTCAAACCCTCTGAATGATCAAAATTCACATCCGGGTCCTTAAATTCTAAGCCCGACTCCTCCTCTACATGACCCCTCTCAATTCTTTCAATCACCAATGGCTTCACATTCAATCCACCATTGATATAAATGCTCTCAAACCCCTTCTCATTCACATGACTCTCCACCGACGTCGAATGCTTCCTAAAATCCGACGCCACATTCGAGATCACCAAAACACCTCTCCTACCTCCATGAGCACCACTACAACTTCTGTAAACCCTAATTTGGCCCCAATTCGGATCGGACAACCGAAAAGCCCTCCGATTCGAATTGATTCCACATTTCTTACCCAGAATTTGAGCGCTACAACAGTGGAATCTCCGGCTATGGATCAACTTGGATTGAAATTTCGACGAATTATCAGCAATGAAATGGTTTGATTTTGAAGATGGGAATTTGAAAATGGAGGAATTCCTACAGCTGGTTAGAACTCTACAGTAGGGTTTCATGGTCGTAATTCCAATATAACTGCTCGAGTTCATGATCCGTAAAAAATCAAAATATTATATATATCAAATGAGGTTGAAATGGAACAATTTTTATATATATACAGAGCTCTGTCGATCCTGAAAATTTGATCAACAGAGAGTAAAAAATATAGGCAAAAAGGAGGATAAAAATCACTATATATGTATATAAAATGAGAAATGGAAATCAAATGGAATGATTTTTTAACTTACAGTTGAAGAAAAAAAACACGTTGACGAGCGAAATGGTTTGAATGTGAAGAGCAGCAGATTTGGGGGAGGTCGGTGGAGTGGGCCTTTTATAGAGACGGATGAAGAAGCTTCGTGGATGGAGAGAAATTGGCGTGGAAATACGAAGTTGTAAGCGTGGTTTGACGGTTGTGCCCATGCGCGTGATTGGTGGTGTCAATGGTCACATGGAATTACGGATATACCCTCAGAAGTGGATAAACACGAAAGGTTGGTGGGGGAGGAGGGAGAGGGGGAAGGGCAATTTGGGTAATCGAGGGGAGGAGGAAGGGAAGATGGACTTGGCAGATAAAGGGTAAAATCGTCCAGGCACAATTTACGATTTCGAAATGATCAATTTGGTCGGCGAGGAGTCAGTCTAAAAAAAAATGTGCGGGATTCAATAAAGATCAACTTTTGGCTTTTTCCATCTGAAATTAAAAATTTATAAAAAAATAAAAAAGAGAGGACAGCGAGGAATCCTACAGCTTGGCTTTTGTATAAATATACAGTACAAGTCTACGTATAAAGAGCATGGGGTACACGTGGACTTCTGCAATTGGATAAAAAATGGGTTAAGTTTGTTGAAATATCTCGCTAAGTCGTCTCTTTCTGAGTTGTAAATATCGCGATATTTAAAGATAATACGTGGCTTAGGCTTTTGGGTGTCAATTTTATCAGGGCTGTGGTCCAGTCACTGTCCCGATATAATTTCGTTATAGCGTTCAAGGCACTTTTCAATTTGGAAACCTTTACCCTTTTATCTCCCATCTTCAATTCTTTTTATTTTTTATTTTTTATTTTATGGATTTTAAACTTAAAATTATTTTTTTTAAAAAGATCTGAAATTGATATTTAAAGTAAGAGTATTTTTTTTTTAAATAATTTTAATTTTAATTTATTTTTAAAAATTGTTCAAAACTCATTAGCGTTGGTTAAAATTTTCGATCCCTATTATTCTGATGGAGATAAGAATAAGAATTCTCAATAAAATAAAATAAAATAAAACGTATAATTATCCAAAAAAAAATCAAGTTCGTTGAATGTTTCGATTTTTTGAAGTGTGTAATTGATTGGGCAGCCTGAAAAATGTTAGTGGCAGGAAATAATGGAAGATGAGTAGGATGAGGCTCCAAGTCAGCTGCTTTTCTCCATAGTCATCAAAGCTGACCTCAAATGCCAGTCCAGGCGTGTGGGTCTACCCAATCAAATTGCTCTTTATCCTTATCTTTATCTTCTTCCACCTCAATATTCGCATTTAAAATTCAATCTTTTATTTCTCAAATTTGCTATCGATAAAATCCGCCCTTCAATTTTTTCAATTGGTATTTTTTCGCCCTTTTAAAATTATTTTCAGACGATATCTATTATCTACACAAAAATCAATTTTTAATCCAATATCAGATTCTATTAATAAAAATATTACAAATGTATAAGTTTTTGTGTGAGATCTATTCACAAAAATAATGTTTTTTTTTTTTGAGAAAAACATTTTGAAAACATATTTGGTTATTAATTGTTCCCAAAACATATTTTTGATAATTGTTTTGAAAATAAAGAGTTTTTTTCAATGCATTTTAATTATTTTTATTTGTTTTTTAAGGTTTTAGTTTCAAAACTAATTGTATCTCTTATTTTAATTATTCTTATATATAAAGATTAAATACTTTTGAAAATAAATAAATTTTTTTATTAATTTTAATTATATTTTATTTTTTATGAACAAATCAAACATAAAAAAAAAAAAAAAATTCTTGGTATTTTATTTTTTCTTTCTTTAGCATTTTTTTACCAAACACAATGAAGATAGATATCCTTTATGGTTATGTTTGATTTATTAAAAATTAGAGAAAAATGTGAAATAAATTAAATATAAAATCTTGTTTTCATAAACTTCTTATAACTTATTTTTCTCTATTATATAAAGATTAAATAATTTAAAAATATATAAATTTTAAATTAATTTTTATTATATTTGATTTTTCATGAAAAAATCAAACATGAAAAAATAATTTTTAATTTTTTTTTTCCTTTGATACTCTACTCGGACCAAAGGTAGACTATAAATTATGGCTTTAAATTTACATTAAGCTTTTAATTAAAAGTACAAAAACCCCCTGGCCCAAAACCCCAGCGAAGCATAGTCCAAATGTTGAAAGAATCCTTCAACAGGCCCAGTTGTATCAAGCCCAATGTTTGACTTTTGAGGCCTAAAAGCAGAAACCTAATAAACATTGGACATATATCCAAGGCCCACTTCCCAATCCTTTTGCGCCAGATCAGTGACCTTCCCAAATTCCAATACTTGGGTTTTAAGTCCAAAATCAAACAAAACCAGCATGGGCCCAAAGAAAATGTGTGGGCCCATTCTACAGTTAGCCCAACCACATACTATAATCGACATGCTTACATGAAAGCCCCATGCAAGTTGCAGCTCCAGATAGCTTAATTAAAAATAAAACCACTAACTATTTGTTTATTAACAACTATAAGAACCTTCTATTAGCAAAATCCACAAATTTTTTTAATCCAAATGTTCACGCGCACCACGGTTTTGGCTCGCGTAAGCAATGATACCATTTTCTACGACCGCACTTGTCGAATGCCATGGATATGGTCGATTGGATTAGATTAAGTCTAGCAGCTTGACCCGTGTTTTATGTGTGATTATAATCTTTATTAAACCCGAGTCATGGTCAATGCACTAGGCTGCTAATCCTCCGATTAATTCTGTTCAAAGTTTTCCTCTCATCCTCCCATAGTGTGTTAGTTGGTTTAAGCTTTTCCAATTTCCTCAATCCTTAATCAAAATCAGATAATAGAATTAGAAATACAAAAAGTGGCTTATCAATTTTACATTATTAAGTTGTTTCATTTTATTGGAGTGCTTTGATGTTTTAATTTTACAAACCCACTCACTATCAATGACCGAATCCAATTTCACTTAATAGATGCATATAAGAAGCGGTATGAATGTTTTCTAACCGTTTTTCCTTTTAGGGTTATGAAAATTAGGAGAAAAGAAACATCATTTATGATATTAGATGATCCACGCAATTCAAATTTGTGGATCACAAAAGCCCCTAACCCCATGATGTTAATGTAACCAAAATGAAAACTACGTCTTTTCTAGATGTTATCCTATTTATAAGACATCAAGGATCCCTTTAGTTTATGGGTATCTTAATTAGGAAATGAGTATAATCCATCAAAACAAAAAATTAATATGTTTTGGTATTAATAATGAAGTTTTATTTTTTTAGATTCGAGATCCTGGCAATATAAATAAAAAAGAAAAGAAAAGTAGTTGATTTTATTTTTAAAATATTTATAACTAAATCCAATTTTTATAAGTATTTTCGTCAAGATTTTTGTAATAAACTTACATTAATTATTCGATGATTCTAAAATCAAAGTCTCGTATTTTTAAATTTAGATATCATTAAACTATCAAACGAGTCTTTTGAATGTTTTTTATTTTTCCAATATGGAATATTACTCTATTGGACATTCCAAAATGTTGAGAGGTATAGGAGGAAAAATCTCAATGACCCTAAAAGAGGTCATACTTGGAGGTGGAGGACACATGACGGGTCAAAATCATACATCCATGTGGCTCCTCCCCATGTAAATGTAAATATATGATCAAAACTTAGCCCAAAAAAAACCAACTCAATTAACCACTTGGAAAGGGTGGATAAGCATGACCCAATACAACACATTCCATTACTTAAAAGAGGAACCCCAACATGAAATTTTCCTTCATTTCTTACGGGTAGGAAAGATTTTCTATGCATTTGAAGATGTGACCAAGCGAAAAAAAAAATTGATGGATATGACCCCAATAACTTTGGCTGGCTAGCTAGGCCATTGAACTTGTGGCTGTGAGGCTTTGCAGGCCAAATGAAAAGGGGGCACCATGGAAACGTGTCGCTTTCAATACAAAGCTTCACGCAAGTGATGAATGGGAATGGGAATGGTAAAGGCAGTGAAATGGACACTTGAATAAAATCAACCAGGAATAGGAATATGGAGAAGGATATAGTACACTTGGTGGTCACACACATGTGTTTCATAAGATTTTACCTTCTAATTTGGTTTGAAAATTGATGGCTATGAGTCTCATGATGATGAGGTTCTTGGGGAGCCCATGTGCGCATCAATGCTTTTAAGGGAAATTACGGGGTGGTTTCGCATTTCTTTTTTTTCATAAATTAAGACAATTTCAAATTAAATTAACTATATATGACCATGTCTTAGAAAGTTTTGATTTAAATTTCACTACTCATTTTTATTCCATAAAATGTGATTCAACAATTTTTTTTTTTTTAAGGAATCTCTTGATTAGACTTTAGTACGTGTGTTACACAACATTTTTACCACCGAAGTATGGTATGAAAAATGTTGTGCATGGGAGTATAGTAAGGTAGTTCTTCCATGTAGCTCATCAATGTTTGAGAGAAAAGCTTGGATTTACCTCGTATGGTTGAAACCTTAACTTGCATTAGAACCATTATTTGAAAAAAAAAATGAAACTCATAAATTTAAATTTTGAGTTAATTTCACCTGCCTCTATGGGTCTATTTATTTTTTATTTTTTAAAATAAATTTTATAACTAGAATTAATTTATAAAAATATTAATTGATAAAATGTAAAATCAACGATAATCAAGTATATTTATACAAAGCTTTAAAGGGTTTTAAATTAAATTAACTATTTAAATTCCAATATGTGTAAACAAGAAAAGTTTTTGAAAAAATTTGTAAGTTAAAAAAAAAAACTTATCAGACAACCATTTCTCGATATTTTTCCATATAAAAGAATACATTTAAACAAATTTATATTTCTTTCGATTCATTAAGAAATAATAATTATATTGTAACTTTCAAATAATTTCTTAAAAATAATCAAATACTTTTTTTTTATTATTATTATTATTATTTTTACAATATTGCCTCTTTTTAAGCCTTTCAAATCATGAATGATATGAATGATTAGGCTCCTTAGCCTAAATAGACTTTGATATGTATTGTCAACCATTTTGTAAAGGACATGAAAAAGAAGGAGATGTGGAGAAGCAAGGACAAGTTGAGCTTTCAACATTATAAAAACTTTATAAGATAATAACATTAGTGAAAAAAGCAAGCCATGGTATCCACCAATATTGGGGGATGGAATGATTCAAGATACAAGCAACAATTTTGGTTTGTTTAGAAAGATTTTATTTCTATCAAGAAATGTGGAAGGAACCCTAGCGACTGAATCTTTAATCTTTATCAACAATCATGGCGAATCTTTATTCCCCATTTTGTGGTGCATGGCATTGTAGATTGTATTGTGGAGACCCAACTTCTTCTTCCATAAGTGCTTTTCCATCTCATTTCATAGGGTGAAAATTATATTTTTTTAAATTTAAAAAAATAATAATAATCTTTACAAATTAGTAAATAAAAAGATATAATATAATCTTTATGAAATATATATATTTTAAAAAATCATAAATAAAAAATTTTGTTTTTTATTTTTCTTAGCATGCTATGTATGGAGCACACATCATGGCTCAAGCAACAAAATTTTTATTTCTTGACGCAATTCCATTTTCAACATTCATCAATTTTTTTCAACATTTATCAATAATATGGCTATATTTGGTTTTTAAAATATTTGAGAGAAAATATTTAAAAAATAATAATAATAATAAAATAAAATTTAAATTTAAAATTAATAAATTATTTTTATTTATCATTTCAAATTTATTTCAATTATTTTAGTTCTTTTAATATAAAAACTAAATAACTTTTTTCTTATAGATTTCGATGACACAATCAAATAAGATAAAAATAATTTTTTAATTTTTTTTCTTAATACTTTAAAAAAATCAGATATAACCTTTGAGTTATTATTGAAGTCATAATTCTGACAATATTTTTTAAAATAATTCTTTATTATTTTAAAAATAAGATTTTATTTAAGAAATAAAAAATATTTTTCTCATATATAATATAAAATATTTTAAATTTGCAATTATTAATAAAAATATTTTATTGTTTTTTTAAATGTCTTAAATTTATTATTGAAATTAATTCAATTTTCATAATGATTTTTCGAGAGAGAGAAAAAAAGGTCGATGCTTCTCGGATCGTGATTTAGGCTGCCATTTATTATCTCATTAAATTTTTTATTAATATAATTGGAGGAAAATCCCTAGCTCCAATATTCATGGAACTGAATTGTTTTAATTTTTCTTTTTCTTTTTTTTCCAAAATAATAAGTACATCCTCAGGACCTCAACCAAAGCTTCCGTTTTTGCTCGGCTGTGAGATTGTTATGGGTGGACTTGAAGATTTGGTGACAGTAACGGTATACTTTTTCCAGATATAGGAGTGGTGGGGCTACGGTCCCACAATTGATGGCATCAGATGCCACCTACATTGCCCACGTGGGACTATTCTAGTGGACCCCATTCCCTTGACTCCAAGTCATCTTTCCGCTAGTGGGTCCCATCAACTCAAAAAAATCAACGTGGCCTCCAAAGAAGATGAGTCATGGAAGTAACTTTGGTGCATTCCAGTTGTCTGCTACAACGTCATTTTTGTTATTATTATTATTATATAAAAAAAATATTAGGAATAATGAGATGTACATGTGGACTTGTGATTGGGCAGCTTCAAGACTTGCGGCTGTCAGTGCTTCAGTCCAGGAAGCCTAACACTTTTTAGTTTTTACACGTGTAAGCCCCTCAACCCCTCCCACCCTCGGGACCACTTCGGTGGCTTGTCCAAAAGGCACGAGTCCTCTCTCTCGCCTGAGATTCCCGCCGCCACTCTCCTCACTATTCCATCACGTTTTCATCCGGTTTTTCTTCTTCCTCAAGAAATTACTTTATAAAATTTATATATACTATTATTATTATTTTTGTTTGGAATAACTCAAAATTTTAAAGTCATTGATAAAGTCAAGTGAATTTATTTTAAATATTATTATTAAATCCCTTAATTAATAATGAAAATTATTAAATCGTGTTTTAATTAATAATGAAAACTGATAAGATCGATTAAGGATGAGTTGACGACATGCCACGAATCAAAATCATTGCGAAATTCCCTTTTTGTCATCTAGAACAAGGAACTGTTGGTAGGTTCAGACCCCATGGACCAGATTTCTAAAGTGCCATGACTTAAAAAATTATATTAGTGGAACCAATTATTCACCGTCGACATTTAAAAAAAAAAAAATGGCTACCATAAAAGTAAAAAGAAAAAAGGACAAACACGAAAAGCGATCAATGTAAAAATTTAAATTACACGGTCAATTTCAATGAATGAGATTCAAAAAACCTCAAATTACAAATCCCCCCCTCAGAAGAAAAGCATACGGAATACAAACTAAAAAAAAAGGAAAAAAAATTCACAGTTTAACCTGTCCATTCTTCACAAATTCTAATTTTGTATCCTAGATTATTGTGTTCTAGTGACATTTATGTATTTCGCTATTGGCCCAATATTTTCTGCAAATATCAAATTGGGCTCATTTTTTTATTATTATTGTTTATCAGATGTTGGTGAACTGCGTCTGTACGGACCAAATGTCTTCCACATTCCACAAATTGTCCGCCGTGGCCGTGTCGCCGCCTTCGTACCACTGGGTGTTTGGCTCCATGGATTGGAAATCCAATCCTTGGTTGAAGTAACCCGAGGGGCTGATTAGCGAATCTGTGTACCCAACCTGGCCGGTCTGGAAAAAATCCGGGTTTTGGTTGTCACTGACCGGGAAATTGTAAATCTCTGTCAGGTCCGAGACGGGTGAAACCTGCGCTCCAAACGAGTCCGATGAAGCCGCTGTGCTAGAATTCTCCGGGGTGTAACCGGTGCTGACTTGCCCACCGTAGAAATCGGCGCCCCCGGCTGCCATCTGAGGAACCGCCGCACTTCCGGCGACGATATCGCAGCTACCACTGAACTGGTGGGCGGCCACGGCGGCCGGAGATGATCCTGATGTGGCCGCCGCCGCAGCCTGAATCCTCTCCACCAACCTTGGCATCCATAGATAACGCATGGTGTCCTTGAATTGCTTGCTGTTAACGTCGCATTTCAGCTGCTTGGCATGCTTCTGAACCCGGGTTCTCCAGTAGTTTTTAATCTCATTGTCTGTTCTGCCCGGCAAGTGCTGTGCTATCTTCGACCACCTATGAAAATCAAGAAAATGGAGTATATCATTGTTAGTCTTCATTTCTCTGGTTGTGTGACGTTAAATTTTTCACTGGGGTTTATCATTTATGTAATAAAATGGAGAGATCATGTACCGATTTCCCCAGCGGGAGTGAAGTTCAAGAATCAGAAGTTGTTCTTCGAGAGTGATGTTTCCACGTCGAACATCTGGGCGGAGATAGTTCAGCCACCTCAATCTGCAGCTTTTTCCAGTTCTTTTCAGGCCTGTTTCAATGATGAAGTTGTTTTGGTAAAGTTTTTTCCAGGAACAGAAAAAGAAAAATGCATAGAAACAAACAACAATTCCCTTATACTGTGCTTTTGCTTATACTTTACATATAAATATGCTATGATTAGCTCCGCAATATGCTTGGTTTTTTTAATCTCCTTATGGGTACGGCTTGCTAAAGAATAATGATGTGGGTGTATCTCATTCTTTTAAGCAATAAATCAAAGGTTTTTTTGCATCTGAGATGAATGAAAGAAAAGAAAAAAGAAAAAAGGAAAGTGGAGAAATTGAGCAATTGGGTTCCTTTGGTTTCTACTGAATTGAATTGGTTTAAGGAAGAATAAGAAGAAGAAGCTACCTGCACAGCGAGCGAGAGAGTTCCAGCGGCCTTCGCCCTGGGTAGCAATGTAATTGACGAGTGTAAGATCTTCTTCCACAGTCCATGGGCCTCTCCTCAGGTCCATCTCTTCTTCACTCAAAACGGTGGAGCTACCACCTCTACCATTAACATCCATTCCGAACAAAGTCTCTGATTGATTGAAACAAAAGTCTTTGATTCAGAGAGAAGAAAGAAAAGAGAGAGAGAGAGAAAGAAAGACTTTTGGTTCTTTTAGAGAGAAAGGGGGAGGGTGCTTGGATTAATCCAAGAGGATAGAGGTGGTGTGGGGTTTTTATAGAGATAGAGAGATAGGTTTGAAAATGGTGACATGTGAGAGAAAGAGAGAGAGAGAAGGAGAGAGAAAGAGCGCACACGCCGCAATAGGGATTTAATTAATCTGTTAAATTAATTAACAATTATGTGTAATTATAGTTATTAGTAAGAGGGCTTTCAACTTTGACGCTTTGACTTTCCATCATCCCTGTCTCTCTGCGCGTATGCTGAGTGTAGCAGTCCCCTGGAAAATGGCTTTCCCACTCTCCAAACAACTTGTCATTTTTATTTTTGTTTCTTCTTTATTGTTTTTCTCACTGTTTTCAAGTTGAGTAGAGTTTTTGACCAACCTTCTCATGGTTTTCTTCAACATGTTTTGGACCAATTTGTAGGTATCACCTGCTGGGTTATTTCAGCATCAACTAATAATTTGATAAAATTAATTTTTTATTGAAATTTAATGAAATAGATAATAATAATAGTGTTATCTTTTATATACCATGCATTCTGAATTTTAATAATCAAATTATTTTTAATGATTAAATTTTAATAAATAATATTAAAATCTCATTTCATAATTCTTTTTAAACGTTAAATTCGGATGCAATTTTTAAGAATATAAATATAAAAAAAATATTTTAATATTATATTCAATGAGTCTTTATAAACCAATTTAATAACTTAAATTCACTTAATAATTTAATTTTAAATCATTAAATAAATTAAATATATTTGATAAAATAACTTAAAATAAAAAATAAATTTAAGTAATAAATAAAACCAATTAACTTATTTTTAAATCTATATTTGTATATTAATTTTTTATCCATTTACCCTAATTACTTCATGGTATCTTTTACTACTTCATCATCTTCATTGTTACATAACTTTTTTTACTCTAATCATAATTTATGAAAATAATTATATTAATTATTAATTCGATAATTTAAAATATATTTTAAATTAATTTTATTAAACACCTTGATACTTAAAGGAATAAGTTTTAAGTTAACTTAAACATAATTCAACTTAAAATTAATTTAATTCATTAAGTAATAGGTATAAATTTTATCAAATACTCACTTAGTAAATTTTAATATTTAATAAAATATTTGAAAATATTATGTTTTATAAAAGTGTTTTAGAAATTTAATTTCCAATTACAACATCTAAATTATGATTATTTTAACCAATTTGGAATGTTGAAATAAAACCTAAAAACAAAAAAAAATAATCCATTTTTCATAAAATAAAAATTTTCCATAAAAATCAAAACTCACTTTTATTAATATTTTGATGTAAGACAAAAGAAAAATATTTTATATGCTATGAAAAAAAACTTTTAAATTAATTAAAAAGAAAATATTGAAACAAAGAAATAAAATAAAGATTTTTATAACAATTTTCTAATATTTTGCAGGAAAATTTATTTGAAACTTAAAATATTCATAACTTATATTTTAAAATTACTTTTTATTTGTATTACTTTATTTTTATAATTTTTCTTAAGCTAATTTTATTCATCTCTTTTAAAATTTTGGTTAAATATACTTAACCATTGGTTTAAAATTTCATCAAATATCTTAATTATTTTAAGTGAAATTGATGAATGAAAATAAGTAAAAACAATTGAAAGCTGTCAAAAGTGTTATACTGTTTTTTTGTTTTTGAAAAATAAAAAATTGTTTTGAAAAACAGTTAGGGGAATAAGCCTAGGATGTAAATGATGTTGAGTTTTTATTTTATCTAATTAATCCTTCCCTCTGTTTGGAAGATGGGTCTGTGCCCAAGTATTGGAATAGGGAAGTGAAAAAGAGTGGGTCAACCCAAGGCTATGGAATCCAATTCAGCTTTGGCACCTGGTTTGGCATTACAAATTTTGCAGTTTTTCTCTGGGTGGAGACGGGCCATACCTCATACCTGACCACCGCCACGACTCTCTTCCCGATCCATACCCACTTTTACATGTCACCTTTCTATTGGCTTTACCTTATTTTGCTTCATTTTCGCCGCATCTTTTGCTTGTGGGATCTTCATTCCTTCAATCACTTGAATTATAAGTTTTTTTTTTTTTTAATTGAATATTATTTTGTGAGATATTTTTATCCACCCAACCAGGAATCTTATATCAACGTTTCAAATAGAAAAAAAAAAAAACGATACTTTTATGTCTAAGGAAGAAAAAAAAAAAATCACAAAAAGATATGACTTAAAAAATTATTAATATAATATCATGTCCTCCCCGCAAAAAAAGTTTTTAGATATTTTAAAAGTATAAATGACTTTTGACCCTAAAATATAGGGGTTGTTATAGATATAAATATGCATAATATCAGAGTTGATATTCGATCTTTATATTAATTTTTATTTATCGGAGTCTTTTATTTGTTTAAGAGATAATTATGTTTTGGGGGTAGATGGGCTCCCAAATTAATAAAATGTTCATATAACTCTTCAAATTGAGCCCAAGACCCAATAAAAGTATGGAAATTGAGTTGAAAGATATCATCCTTCAGTATTTTCAAAAATGCATTGTTGATTTTGAGAAAAAAAATTAATATTTTTGAAAAATATTTTTATTTAATTTAATATTTTTAAAAAATAATTTTATTTAATTTAATATTTTTTAAAAATAATTTTATTTAATTTAATATTTTTTAAAAATAAATTTATTTAATTTAATATTTAAAAAAATAATTTAATATTTTTTTTAAATACTTTAATTTAATTTAATATTTTTGAAAAAAAAATTTTAAAATTTTTGAAAAAAAAAAATTTAATATTTTTGAAAAAAAAATTATTTAATTTAATATTTTTGAAAACTACTTTTATTTAATTTAGTATTTTTGAAAAAAAAATATTGAAAAAAAATTATTTAACTTAATTTTATAAAATATTTTATATGTGTTCTTAAAGGGTATATTTGTCCATTACTATTTCATATCCTTCAACTCAATTTGAAGAGTTATATGAACCTTTTGTTAATTTGGGGCTCATCTACCCCCAAAAGATAATTCTCCCGTTGTTTTAAGCAAGTTAAAATTTTGAAATAAAAGTTAATATTTAATTAAATAAATATTTTGATTTATTTAAATCCAATTATTAATATATTATTTTATATTATCTTTTTAAACTCTCTTTTTTTAATTTTTTTTAAATAAAATTCAAGAAAATAATATATTTATACATATAATTTTTTTCCTTTTATATTTTGTAATGAATAACACATAATATAAACTGAAATCCATAAGGTTATGGAGTAGACAAGACAAGAGTAAAAGACCAAAATAAAAAAAAATAAAAAAATTAGAAGATCTAATATGCAATTTAAAATAAAAAGGTATTATTGGAAAATCACTTTTAAATGAGTATTTTCATAAAAATAGGAGAAAAAATTATATTTATATATTTTTTTTAAATTCATTTTTGTTATATTTTTTCATGTGTTAAATAATTTTTTTAAAATATAATTTTTGTTATTAATATTAATTATTTTCAAAATTTTATATAGTAAAATAAAATATTTCTTAAAAATTTTATAGGAGTGAAACATAGCCGAGATAATTAAATAGAAGCAAAATGATTAGATATGTTATTTATTAGCTTTATTTTGGGCGCATCTTTTGCCTATGGGATCATAGGGGAGTTAATAAAAGAAACTAATGAGTAATGATGTTTCTGGTTCAATTTTTCAAAACTAATAACTTTTTGAGCAAATTAAATTCTAAATCAAGAAAGGCCAAAACAAACAAGACTCAGATTTATAAAAAAATAAAAAATAAAAAATTACTAAGTTTTTAAAATAATTTAGAATTAAAAAGTGATCGAATTAATTACAAATTTAATTAAAACTAGTAAAAAATATTCCATTTTTTATGAACATGTAATTAAAAAACTTGGTTTATTTACATATTAAAAAAAAGTATTTTATTTGCTTTCTATTTATTTAAATAAAATATTATTATTCAGTTAAAAAAACTATTTATAAAAATGTAATATCTGGATTAGTATATTATTTTTTTAATAAGAAATATAGATTATTATTTTGTTATAATATTACTATTCATATTTTAGTAAAACTTATTTATTTCTAATTTATTTATAATTATAATTTTTAATAATATTTTAATTAAATTTAATTGATGTTACCTAAATTGAATTTACAATTTTTTTTTTATAAAATCAAAATAAAAACTTTATTTTTAAAAACAACTAAAATTTGTTTATCAAAATGATTTTTTCATATTCTTTAAAAATATTTTTCAAAATAACTTACCAAATTCCTACGCTTATCTTTGGATAAAATAATTTTAAAAAACATGGTCACACCTATTTTTAAAATGTTTAAATACTTGAGCACCTTACACAACTTTTAGACTTTGACCCCCCAAAAAAAAAAGTAAGGGTCTCTTTGAAAACTATTTTTAAAATAATTTTCCATTTTTCATAATAAAATACCATGAAAATATATTTGATAAAAAAAAATTGTTTTTTGTTTTTTTATTCTTAAGAATAGAAAATATAATGTTTTTAAGAAATATTTTTAATTATTTTAAAAAACACTTACCAAACAATCCAAGAGTTTTACTATTATATAATCTATTTTTTGTTTTTGAAATAAAAAATACATCAAATGACATCAAATCTTCTTTTCTACATTTCTTGTTCACGGGAGTCTTTCATTTGTGTTATTACTTTTTATGTCATCTTCCTACTTCTACTATTCTATGAGTCTTATCCCTCACGCTTAGTCAGTATGATATGAAAACCTGATCGAGACTTATGATCTTTTCTTCCCTCCCGCCATCTTGACTACTTCCCATCCACAAATCAACCCGGCCCCTACTCCCCCTAGTCATTTAATTCTCAAATATCATCTTTCCTTTTTATTAAAAAAAAAAAAAAAACAGTTTAACAACATTAGGATTACTCAATATTTGTAATATTTATATAAAAAAAATATTACGTGTACGTAGAGATCACATGTAAAATAAGAGAAGAAAATTTTAAATTATTTCGACTATTGATGTAATTCTTATCGTATACGTAACACATCTAAACTTGAGAATCTACTAATTGAACGAAGATAAAAAAAGTCATAATGATGAAGACCTTTTTACGATTATAATGAGATGTATTTTTTTTCAATTCTTTATGACTAAACTCTAAATTATAAGAAGGTTAAATATAATAGGGATTGTTAATCAACAATTGCTCAACTTATGTAACTCTTTTCACTCAACTGTTAGATGGGTTTGTAGAAAAGGAGTGATCGGAATGTTGTTTCTAGAATGCTCCTTTGATGGTAATGTTAACTTGAGGACTTTTAGGTGGAGTTTTCATATGGGTTTAGAGTGCATATATTTACCCTTTCATATTTGATGTCTTTTTATAACAGAGGGGTCTCGTAAAATTGATCGTACATTTATGGTTGACATTTATAACAACTTTAATATACATCAACGACCAATTCCTTAGTTATCAAAAATCAACAATTTATAATATGTGATGTGATTGTCTGTTTTGAATCATGTATAATGTGACGGTTGCATTTATATATTTGGTACTTGAAATAAAATTACGAGTTTCAATTGACTTCTACACCCGATAAATAGTACACCCTAACGAGGCCAATCAACCTCTAAAGTCCACACAAACAAATTTATCATTCAATGAGACAATACTTCAATCCAACAAGCTAATTAGACAATTCGACTTCACAAACTTTTCGAAATCTTTTCTATAATGATAAAAGTTCGGTTTCGACTGTATAATACAACATATCTAACGTCACCAATTTGATTTTTTAAAAAAATAATAGTAATATTTTAAAATTGGTTAAATGCGACATATTTTACTCAAATAATGGATAACAATCTTCACGACCAACTAGTGATCGGTGACGTACCCATTACTATGTCTTTAAATTATCACATTTATTGTACGGGCTCTGTACAAAGACACACTAAGCTTTCCATTTTTTTTTTCTTATTAAATTAAATTTTTTAACTCTATTCAGATTTCAGATATAGTTGTAAGTGGGAAGAGAGAAACATGACTTTTTAAAAGATACCACTATTTTTAACTTTCACATGCCAACAAAAGACTTACTACTTCTTCTTATGGATGCTTCATGGCCCACCTTGTAAGTATCAATGGATGCTGTTCGACCACGCTCGTCCCAGTACAAAAATAATAATAAATTATAAAAAAAGGAAAAAAAAAAAAAAAAAAAGGGAGTAACCAACAACAATATATTGTATAATAATCATCTAAGCACTTTGGCATTTGCTGCACTCATAATTTAATTTAATTTAATTTAATAATTTTTTAAAAGAGGTGATATTTAATGTAGCGATAATCACGTGTTTGGGAAATGCATGCACTTCAATTGGGCAAGGGCCTGTTTGTCTCTTGCGGCTGGGAACATCAATTTAATTTAATTTAATTTTATTTAATTAGGATTTGGGTGTGTTATTGTTTAAGGTGGTATGAAATATGCCACTATGATTGATTGCATCTAATAAAGCAAAGGAAAATGGGATCCACCCACTTAATGTAAATATTATAATATATAGACATATATACATACTTCAATCCGACTGTGGACTTTTAAGAAGTGGGTCCAAACCTTTTTTCAATAATTCAATGACCCAATTAGTAAGCTTCCATTAATGTCCATTTAATATTGCTTCTAAGATAGAATAAAATTGTTAATATTTTTTTTTTAAAGAAAAGGTTACTTCCACTTTAAATGAAATTAAAAAGTAAGGTTAATTTCTTCACATGTCCCGAGTTTAAATATATATAATTACAATCGGTTTCAAATTTCGTAAATTAGCATTATTATAAATTTATTTCAATTATCAAGAATAAAAAAAAATTAGATAAGAATGTTCTAAAATTTATTATTTAAAAAATAAAATTTATATATGAAATATATTTATGAGAATGCTGGTGACATCTCATATCGGATAGAGGAAAAAATTCTTAACACTATATAAGTATGGACTAACCCTGTAAACATGTTTTAAAATCATGAGGGTTCCTTTATATCCAAAGCGGATAATATTTATACGATTGGGTCAATTAATAATAATGTATTTATACTAAACTTTAAAGGGTTTCAATAAAATTAACCAAAAAAATTACATTTTATTTTTTCTGCACATCAATTTGTATTTTTTTAATCAATAATCACTTTAAAATTCTTGTATTATTATGTGCGGTATAATTAAATAATATTACTTTAACACTTACACGTGAACTTACTTCAAAAATTGTTCATGATGTACTTATCATTTTATTTCTCGTTTAAAACGATTTTGCAAAGGGAAAATAAGATTAACACGTTTATTTACTTGGTGAGATACTTTGAGGAAATCATTAAAAAAAGTTCATCAATTTCACATGGTCAAATTTGTTGATTAGAATCTCTTATTAGCAATAAATACAAATCATTACTTAGCATAGTTATTTGGACAAAGGAAGAAAAAAACCCTAGCAATGAACCACATGACTAAAAATTTCAAAGAAATGGATTGATCAAAATAAATGAAGAAAATGAATCATGATTTGGTGTTTTTTATAGACTTTTCTGAACTAGGCAACTAGGAGTGCTTTAGTGAAATATTAAATTATGAAAAATTTCATTACAAAATCATTCTATATTGGAATATAAAATGGCCAAAAAAAAAAAAAAAAAGGGAAGTATAAAGTAAGGATAGTGTGAAAACGGATCTCACACAAAAAAAAAAAAAAAGTAAAGGAAAGATTAAAGTATGTTCTAGAGGGATTCTAGGGTGGGGGGTCAGTTCCTTACTCCCCAAAAGGAGGCTGGAGGTGGAAAGCAGCGCAAAAACACTTAAACTATATGATCCATAAACCATTTTTCCTTGACACGTGCCCCACACTGCTTATCCTTTCTTCTGGGACTCTAATTCCAAGCAACTCTTTTTAATTTTTTACTGTTTAATTGTACTATTTTATTCGAAAGTTATCCTATTGAAGTATGTATGATTGATTGATTCCATGGATAATGGTTGTTTGGATGTCTTAAAGCTTAATACACCGTTTGTTTACACTTTTTTGAGAAGCAAAAATCTCTTTATTAATCTTAATAAGAGTTTTTATATTTATTAAACTACTTTTATTTTAAAAGTTTATAATTTAAAGAAGAACTTAATATAAAAATTAAGAAAATATTATTTTTTTAGAAACTTTATTTTGACTTATATAAGAACTCTAAAATTAAAAAAATATCATAATCGATAAATAAAAAGTAAAATAGATCGATGAGGCTACTTTTGTTTTAAATCTTAAATTATAGCAAGGTATTAGAAAATTCAAGACAAAATGCAAAAGAAATAAAAAAATTAAAAGAGAATATCGTATTTTCATTTTCCATTTTCATTATTATTGTTATTGTCATCCGTAATAAGAGCCATAATATGATTTGATTGAGAGATTAAGAAAATCTTCACTTTGGTTACTTATTTGTTTTAGAGAAAAAAAATCATAATAATAAAATATTTAGCAAAGATATTTGATTAATAAATGACCAATTTGTGTTACATGTAACCCTGAGTTAACAAAAATATTCAAGATGTTTGATCAAGACCTTAAATAAAGATTAATATAATATTTTAAAATGGATGAATAATTCATATGTATATGATATGAACAAACTTTAGAATATCTTCATGTAATTTAGCCTTTAAACAATAATATTAAAAAAAATATTTTTTTTTCAATAATACATAAGCCATACAATATTTTTATGTTAGTAATAATATTATCATATTGAGAACTCTCACAGAGCAAGGTATATCCGTATATGCTTTTGAATAATTGGAAGTAGTTGGAACTCCAATACCAACCCCTACGGTCCTACCATCGATCAAGATGGGAATAGGTTTAAATAATAAGAGTAGGGTTGGGATAGGTGTGACTCCTCCCAACCCATTTTGTTACCATCCTTCAATCTCAATGTTCCTAGCAATCATGTTACCATATTGGGAACATTTACATGTGTTGGAGTGAGGATATATATGCTTTTGAATAGTTGGAAACTTAAGAAAAAAGTTACTGATATGACGATCAAAGGACGAGCGATTGAATATATTAAGAGTTTCAAGTGAATGTATTAAGGTTTTTATTTTCGATTGTCACTAAGAAGAATATTATTATTACCATCCATGCTAGAAGTGATACGGTGATTTGATTAAATTAATCTTTGTTTTTAATTATAATTAGAGATTAAAAAATCGTCGCTTTGCTTATTTATGTTTTTTAGAAAAAAAATATATTAAAAAATAATGAAATTGAACGGATTTGGAAGATTTATAAGCAATACCTATAGATGGAATGAACTTTTTATAACATTGCCCACTTAATTCCAAATTGCTAGTAAAGTAAACAAAACTTCAAAAAGTGACAAGAAAAAATAATTTAAAGTTCTCTTGCTATAATGAAACTTTAATAGGATGGTCAAAGATGTTAGAACCTCCAAGGGAGAGGCATATAACAAGATGCTCAATTTTTTTTGATCAAAACCTTAAATAGAGGTCAATTTAATATCTAATCAATAAATGATTATTTTAAATTATCTGTAACCTCAATTTAACCGAAATATCCAATATATTTGATAAGATCTTGAATGAATGAAGGGGAAGGTAATTTGGTGAAGACCTTGAATGAATGAAGGTCAATACAATATTTTAGATATGAACCACCTTGTAAGACTTTGGTATGATTTACCCTTTGAATAATTCATCCATATTCTCCCTCATTTTTTTTTTATCACTTAAGTTATTTTTTTCAATAATACATAAGTTACACAATATTTTAAATGTTATCAATAAAATTAATGACCATATTAAGAAAATTCACTTGTAATGGAATTAGCGCAATAAGAATGTATTTTTGAATAGTTAGAACTCTTGTACTAGTTCCATCAATTTAAATATTTTTTGGAATAGGATGAAAAGAGATTTAAATAACAGTTAATTTCACTCACCAAATATTAGGATTTGACTAAATATACTTGATCTTATTGATTTACGATTTTATCAAATATCAACTCTCCACTCAAAATAAGAGTGGTATTCGATGAAATTTCAAACTAATAAGATTCGAGTATATTAATTTAACCAAAACATGAAGAGAATAGAATGAAATTAATGGCAATAAGTCTGACCCATCCTAAAACTGTTTCATTACCATTCCTAAATCTGAAGGTTGCCAATAACTATTACTATATTTGGAACACTCGCATGTGATGGAACAAGTGCATATTTATATATAGGGGGTTGTTATTTGCAACAACCCTTTTGCTAAACATAACACTTTTTTGTTACATATTTTTTTTCTTTCACATATACCCTTTTTAATAAAGAATTCTCTATAATCTCCTCTCAACATATTAAACCTAAATTATAGTTGATTAGGGTTGCGAATCACATACGAAATATAATGAATGACAAAATTCAATCATCTGATAACAATTTTTAGGTAAGATTTATAACTTTCAATTTTTTTTTATAAAGAAATATATGTATATATTTATCAAAAAAAAAAAACTAACAACCTAGGTGGGGCTCCGACGATTGTCATATGCAATATTTTTGTTTGGGTTACAAAAAAAATCATATTGAATACAATAAAAATATATTTTTTAAAAACCTATTCCAATTTAATATTGTTTATTTTAAAATTTTAATAATAATTTTTATTTTAAAATTTTGAGTTATGATTTTCACATTAAAACATTAAATATAATAAAAATATTTTACGTAATATACTTTTGATGAGAAAATCATTTTATAATTTATTATTTAAAGAAATTATTTTGTTTTAAAATATAAGAAGAATATGAAAAACAAGTGAGTGTGAAAAAATAAAAGAAATAAAAAGAAAAAAAAAACAAAGTTTATGTGTGGTGAGGGATTGGGTGGATTGAAATGAAAAGGAAAAAAAAAAAAAAAAGAATATCAAAACGTGGGATAAGGGTTGGGAAAAAAAAAGGTACAGTTGAAACATGAGGTTGGGGAGGAAAGAGAGGGGAGAGGGGAGGGAGGGGAAAGGAATAAGGAAGGGTAGTTCAGGAATTTAAAATATTGCATTAATAAAAATAGTGTTATAAATAACAATCGAGTATATATGTACTTATACTTTTGATGTACAGCTGGAAACCAAAGAAAGATTTTGTCAAACTAACAGCCGAAGAATGAGTACTGAATGTATGGAGAGTTTCAAGTAAACCCGCAAGGATGGAACACTGGGAGTGTTGTTGGAATTTTGCAGGTATCGCAGAACATCAATCCAATTATATATTCAAAAGACAGCGACACCATGCAGTGTCTCCTCCTTAGCCCTTGCATCTTTTTAATCTTCTTTTCTCTTTTTCAAAAGCCAACCCGGGTTTCAAGGCTCGCCCCATTGACCATGGCCGGCGTTGATGGATTACACTATTTGTCTAAGCTTTTTTACAAACTGACTTCTCTCAATTCCAACCCATCCCATCTATTTATCTGATGAAGCGTCTTTGACCCGAACATATCCTTAATTTCACCTTTCCTTTTTTCTTTTTCTCTGGTTTAAGGTTTTTTAAGTCTTCTTTCCCGCATGCGTATTCGGTATTTTCCTAACTTTAAGGTATGAAAAGATAATAATAAGAATTAGAATACTCCTCTTACTGTCCTACGTTCATATTCATACCCCTTGAGAAGAGCTACAAGAATTTTCAACCTGTTTAATTATCATACACCAGTCAAGTCTTCCAAACATCGCTCTCATGGAATTGTTTGGATAATCACCACCCCATACTATCATTTTTTTTCCATAAAATAATAAATGATAATAATAATAATAATAAAAGAAGTAGATATGATATGATATGATACGTATTCTTGTGCATCTCTTTATACTTACATATGTGTACATAGATTCTCTATTGTGGAATTTATCAAACTAATCCATACTAAATATGCTGTCTAAATTAACTATTGAGGTATATGGGATGAACTTTCTGGAACAGGCCTGGGTATAAAAAACCAAGGGCTGAGTCCAAACCAGGCTTGAAATATAAGATTTGGGTTTTTTTTTTTTTTTTTTCTGAAGGGGTAGTAAGAAAAAGCCGCCAATGAGACTAAGAAAGGGACGACCACAAATGTCTCATCTCTGAGACGCACGCCTTTCATTTAAAGCCAAGTTTTTATAATAAAGTATATGTACTTGTGTTCCCTCTGGTCTTTGGCCTTTTTATTAAGTATACGTAACTATGTTGGTCTCTAACTCCACGCCCAAATCGGATTTGCCCATAATTGCATACACATTTTTCTAAATTTTTAACTCCATTTTCCCATGTGGTTTCGTTGCTGTTTGGCCTTGAGGTGCACCACTAGCCCATTGAGGTTGTTAGTTTAATGCCTGTGTACTTGATTTTGATTGTTTCAATGGATGGTTTCTTAGTCAGATTTCACACTGCTGGAGGAGATAGGGTTTTGATCATGACGTGGCGGTTTCGGACTTGCTCCAAAAACCTTACTTTTTGGTAGGTGACCTTATTTTCGAAGGAAGGAAGGAAGGAAAGGTGGTGGTCTTAATGGGCTAATTCCGGAATAATCTTGTTAGGGTTAATTCCGCTTGTGGTTAGGGCATGCTGTCGTGTCATGTTTCCATATGTTATCAAAGATGTGCGGAGGGTGGAGGTCTTCAGTTAAATCTCCATATATAGTTACGTTTTCGTGCTGCAAATTGACCATATTGCTATATATCAAACGTTGATCCACGTTCACCGCCTTGTTCATCCCACTGTTACATATGGATTAGGAGGGGACCAGTGTCTGCAATTCCACTGTGGGAGATGATCCTTATATAATGTTCCAATTGGGTTCCTTATCAGTTGCAGCTGGCGAGATAGCTTCTGAAACCCCACCATTCAATCACGGTCATGTCTTCATCAGGCCTATTACAGTGATTGAACTACATCTAAGGAAGTTTAAATAGGGTTTTATGCGTACTGGCAAAGGGCATGATGACAGGAATGATGACGATGAAAGTGGTGAGGACGATGACGGAGATGATAATATTGGATCACATGCAGTTACAGTGGGGTCGAAAAGCAGTGAGATTGCGACGTTAGGAACGCGAACTCATGGTTGGAAATACGACCAAGTAATCAAGAAATTAAGACACTTTCGTCTAGGTTCAATGCCACCTGTTATTAGACCATGACCCTATTCCAAAAGCACACGTCCTTTGGAATATTTTTACAAACAACTAGCGATAAAAGCACTCCCCCCTGCCCCCATTTGTCTTCTGGCGGTGCCATTTTCTACATTAGCTCAGCTGGTTGGAGTGTTTACAAAAGTTCCATCATCTTATGATAATATAAGACTGCTTAGGGTTTTCATGGCTTTGTTTTTCAGGATGCATCAAGCATAAGCATCCCTAGTCAACAAAAGCAAGAAGTGAAGACTTCTTTACACGTAGTTATAGGTCGGAAAGTTTGATTATTTCCAACATCAACATATTTTTAATTCCTTAAAAGCGGACATTAGTCTTGTAAATCCTTTTCCAACTGGGTCAATAACTTGGAATATGGGTGTTTTACATTGCTTCAAAATTTAGCAACATGAGCGATGTTCACGGGTAAATTGAATTAAGGTTGCTAAATCCTAGAGTACTGACCAGTGACGAACAATATCATATATGAAACAAAACCCGGAAATTAATGTTTCAGACTATACAACATCGAGGGTTGGCACTAAATCGATCAGTATCATAGGTCATGCAAGATCTAGAAGCCGGTCTCGCCATACTCATACTTTTTGGGACACAGTTGCATACTAGTTGTATCATGGAGACAATGTAGAAGACAATAGAAAAAGAATGCCAAGTATGAACTCAACAAGCCCTACAAACTATAAAGCAAAGTACTTAAAAACATGTTCTTCCTCAAAACATTTTGTTGGGGAAAGCCCCTACACTATCATTCATTTGGTTGAATCTAACTCAGATATGACTCTCAGTGGCCACCACACTGAGTATTAATTTAACCCTTTAAATAATGCTTGAAACCATTGTTTAATCAAGCACCATCAAAGCATGAATACTTCCAAGCCATTGTGCTTTGTATCTTAAAAGGTTTATAGCCTTATTTTAATGTTTTTTTGGTAATCAAACACTATTTCTTTAATCAAAGCATCAAAAACTTCAAGTGATTAACTTAAGCCATCGCACCTTTTTTGTTAAAGTGACCAAAAGTATTAGCCCCGTGTAAGCCCATAACTCCATACACAACTTATGATTGACCATTTCGCTATTCCTTGTCAACAAAGGAAGCGTCCGCGTAATTGTTTGTTTAATCCTAAATTTATCTTGCTAAGTTTGAATTTTTCGACCTTGTCTAAGTGTGTATAGTTACTCTACATTATTGGAACAAGGCTCATTTCAAATGTGCTATTAAAAAAATCAAAATTGAATGAAGTTGTTTAATCTACATGTATAACTAAATAAAGCCTTTGGTTTTCCTTGATTATTCCATGTGATCATCTACATTATTCAACGTTATCGGGTTTTTTTTTTCTTTTTATAATCTTGGCGAAGTTAGTGAACTAAAGGCGGGTCAAACCATACAATGAACAATGAATTTGTCACAAAATTTGTCTAACCCCAAGTGGGTCAGCTCAATGAGCATTGTGACAATGTACTTATCTCGTAATATGTTACATAATTAATGTTAAAAATTATTTAATTGTTATTGTTAATTTGCTACAACACCTAATTACTTTTGACATTGAGAGTGGACTATCAGTTTTTTTCATTATAATTTTATCTCTATGGTACTTAGGATGATTTTGGGGTGTTTTGAGACACACTCAAGGACTGGTTTGCTCAAAACTGGCCGCTAGAGCAAGGTGACAACCATCCACAGCCGTTGGATCTTAATTATTTGATTATTTTATGTTATTTTTATTTATTTATTTTTTCACCATTTTTTTCAGTTCTGAAATTTGAAATTTGCTTGTGTGAATATCACAACTGATAGTTTAAGCCTTTATGGTGGGCCTGATTGCAAATCGATATGGGCCTGGTCGGGGCTTGATATTTTTTCAAATGCTTTCATTTTTTTTGGTCTTTTTTAGTGTGGGCTATTGGGCTTAGAAAGGAACATGCACAATAATGGGCCTATCAAAATCTTCTCATTGGGCTTTTGGATAACGGATGACCCAAAAAGGAAAGGAAAATACATAAATTCAAGGTCTCTTATTTGATTTGCTAAAATGTGAAAAAATAAATAAAATAAAGTTTATTTAAAATTTAATATATTTTCAGATTCCTTATTCTTGAATCTTAATATAGGAAAAAATAAAAGATAAATTTAAAAAGCATATAAGAAAATTTATTAATTTAAGCGTTCTTTTACTGATTATTACTTTTTATTTTCTATATTTTCCTCCCTATTTTCTTTCTTATGTACTTAGCCTCTAGCTTTCCAAGATATAAGGAAGTCATAAGAAATGACAGGCGAAAGGCCTGATTTGAATTGGGCCAGACCCAATAAAGTAATCCAATGAGTATTGTGGCTCAGCCCATCCCAAGCGCTGGGCCGTTTGATGGAAGCTTAAATCCACGGGGTTTTTATTACTTTTGCGGTAAAAAGCCCATAGGACATATTTGTGTTTATATTTATATTTACAATTTAATTTTAAAGTTTTAGAATTTTATTTAAACTATTATATATATATATATATATATATATATATATATATATTTTAATTACAGATTTATAAAAGAATTATTATATATATATAAATTCTTTGAAGTAGAAGTGAATAAAAAATAGAAATGGATAAAGAGAGATCATGTGTGAGTCCCTGTCCTCTCTTCTACGTGTTGTTTATAGAATCATGTCTTTCTTTTGTTTTTATGATAGATCTATATATAGATCATGGGTTGAGTTATGGTGACATGGATCTAAAGACTTCACTTCCAAGTTCCAACATTGTCGATTGAATCATTAATGTGTTTTCATAACATGGGTTAACCAAGTGAACATTATGGTTTGACAATCTTCTCAGATCTACTGTGTTGGACAAGTCTTTTAATTTGATGTGTCTTGTAACGAGAAAACGTTTTACTCATAAAACAATTAGTTATCATACATAGTATGATGTTCTCATTGAATGATAAAGGAGACTTTTTAAATCACAAAGAAGACTTCGGAACATAATATTACACTAGATCCTTTTAAGTCTATTGTGAAATAAGAATTAAATAAAAAATAAAAAACTTAACCATATGTCATTATCGAGTTGAGTAGTTGAATAATTGATTGTTGGTTTTCCATAACTACTATGCATGTTGCGAAATAATACAAAATTAAATAAGTTACTATAATGCAACTCCCTTTATTTATTTATGTTCATAAATATTTCTTCGTCATTATTATTATTATTTATTTATTTATTTATTTTTGTTATCTTAAAGGCAATTTTGTTTCTTAGTGGTTTTCTATCTAGATAATTTTATCCAATAATTTTTTTAAACAATTGTCTTCCTTGAAAACTTCCCTCTAAAACAATTTTTTGCCTCAATTATTTCATCTAAGATAATGTTCTAAGCAATTTTCTTCCTTAAAAATCTTCATATAAGACATTTTTTTTGTTTGAATAAACAACAATACTATATTTTGTCTTAACAATAGTCAAGACAATTTTTTTAACTTAGCGACAATTACTAAAATCCACCATCAACATGACAATTTTTATTCTTTAAGGCAATCTTTTACCTTACTCATTGATAAGACAATTTTTTACCTTAACCAAAATACGGTAGTTTTTTACCTTAGCAATCTACTAGGTACCTCTTTGTATTAAGCATTGATTAGGCTTTTTTTTTTTTTTTTTTTTAACAATCTACTAGGTAATACTTGTTCTAGCATATATCTCAAAATCGTCAAAGTATATAGTTAATAATATGTGATGAATCTTTTTTAAGCAAGTCATAAGATACTATGAGTTGTGTGAAAAACATATATACTTATGCATTCATTGATAAGGGAGGGCATAAATTTTCTATGATTATGTAACTTCTATACTAGTGAAAAAATATAAACAAAAGTAAAAAATAAGTGAAAGTCAATTTCGTCCATTTATCTACTTTTCACCTTAATAACAAAAATACCTTTAAAAGGAAAACAACCTAATAAATAAGTTATTTGCCTTGTGGCTTTTTCCTATACAAAGATTTGTACTAGTTAAAGTTGATCCAGAGACGACTATTAAATGTAATCTTAGTCGTAGCATCATGACTTTCTACTTGCATCAAGGTAAAACTAAACATCCTCACATAATAAAGGGTGTGCTCTCTATTTTGCTTGTTTGATGTCAAACGTTGAGTCCATATCTTTCTTCAATTTTGAATGAGCACATGTACTGCTTAACTAATGTTGTATTGAACTCAAAATGTTGAAGTTGACTTTGTTTTCAAATTGTGAAACCACACTAATATTAGCTCTTACAAGCTCGATGGCAAGGTTTTACGTGATAGTGCATTGTTTCATTGTACTAGCATCATTATCTATCGAAAATGCGTTATGTAATTAATTAGATCTTTTAATTTATTGTGCATTTGGAATTTAGGGAAGACAAATTTGATTTGACTTTAAACTTTCAACACATCTTTTGTGAAAAAAACTAGTGACAAATCCCTTAACTCTTTATGAGCTAGTTTATTCAAAGTGTTCATTTTCGTCTCATCTAGTTAGACCTTTAGCTTCAATGCATTACTCTAAAACCTTGTTCTACTTATTTGAATATCAAATAGATATATTTCCAATTGGGTTGTCCACTTAAATCTTCAGGATCAATTTCTTTCACCAAGATTGAGATTCATTTGGTGGAATAATAATTGGGAACTTAGACATTTACTTTTGAGTTGTCCTATGATGTTTTTCATATGATGAAGAATTTGGAAATTTGCCTTTCAATTGCGTGCCTAATCATTTGAATGACAATAAGCTGAGAAGTTTGCGCTTAAGTTGTCTATGGAGTTGCTTGGATGGTAGAGAACTTAGTATTTGAGTTGGGTGGAACCTAGCTTGAGTTACATGATGAAGAACTTAGATATCTACCTTTGAGTTGTATGTCTAGTTACTCATTATCTTGACTTAAAACCTTATTGTGTTCTATAAGAACTTGTAGTCGTTACTAAAGTTGGTGTTGCATTTGATAAAGGGGCATATTACTTGCAACTCAAATTTGTATCCTCATTGTCAAACCCTAAAAAACGGTCAATGACTTTGAATTTGTAGTACTTGATTAGTATTCAAATCTTAAACCCTAGAGAGTGACAAAAAAATGAGTTCAAGAAGATGAAAAGTAAGTATTTTTTTTTTTTTTTTGCTTGCTATTTTTTCAAAATTTGAAAGGGATGAGGTTGAGAATACGAGTAGTTGAATGAAATGAGAAAATAACTACAAGGTTTTAGGATAGTCTAAGGTATCCTCCACTCAACTTGTCTTTGGAATGTCATTGCAATGCATGACTTATTGTGTCAAGTATAGCACCATTGCATTTAATGCATCCTTTCATCGAGAAATAACTTAAAGATTTAAAAACAATATTCTTCTTCGTTTTATTGTTTCAAACTAATCTATACTACAATGAAGGTTGAATGTATTAATTTTTACTCAGTTGTCAATATTTCAAACTTACAACATTCTAAGCAACCCAAGGATTATGAAAGCAACAAGAAGAATGCATTTTAAGATATCGACTAAGTGAATTTGTGCCTAAGTTGAGATGAACAAACTAAACTAAGAAGCATCATCGACAAGTTATTCAAATATTGTACCATAAGATTGAAGTAACCTAAACTTTCCTTCACTTTAGATTGAGGGGTGGCAATTGGAATTGAACAAAAGCTGAAAATTAAAACTAAAATGGAACTTTAAATTTTCATACATGGAAGCAAAAGCAAGCATGACAACAAGAAACACGACTAGTGCCATATTTTCTTGACTTCTCTCGATGATAGCAACAATTACACATGAAAGATAGTTGGTAGATGAGACAATGATAGCTATAATGAGTGACAACCCATAGTTGGTTGACTTGGCAACTATTGAGAGGAAATTTAGCAACCAATAGCAATAAAATATGATGACTAGCAAAATTTGACGTAAGCCTATCAAAAAATGAAGGAAAATGTTACAAAAGCATATTAAATCCAAAAATAGGAATTTAGTAATAAAGTTGAGTAAAATGATGAAGATAAAATCGAATGTTAAAATAGAAATGTCTAAGTTTAATTATATAAAACGTAATTATTTAATCATAACGCTTACTTGGCTCAAAAACTCCTATTTCCTCCATAGTTGATTAGAAGGTGTCATACTTCTAATTATTCTAACTCATTTAATGACTTTCACCAAAAATCATTATATTTTTCTTTATTTTTTATATTTAAAAAACAATGAATTATACTGTTATCCTTATTCAATAAATTAAGAAAATTTGAGCCTTAAATATATGTGGAAAAAATATACATGTATCAAATTAGTAACTCAAACTATAGAAAACATTAGAAAAAAAAAAGTTTTACATTTTATTAAAAAAAAAAAAAAGAAAAACGTTCAAAAGAATTTGAAAAATATCAAGAGATCTCACTATAAATTTTTTTAATGATTTTGATAAATTTTGTAGCAATTTTTTATTTTATTTTTAAATTCAATCAATTCTCTAATAAAAATTAAGATTATTTTTAAATGTCTAGAAGAGTGCTAAGCTTTTTGTTCTGCCATATATAATATGATAACTATCATTGTAAATATATTATTAGTTAATTAAACACCAAAATCCCAATTATTTAAACATTTCAAATGGATGAGAACCACTATTAAAAAGCTATTTAATAGAATATTAAATACAAAATTGCATAAACTTTCCGATTTGTTAAATAAAAGTTTTTAAAATAAACAGTTAGGTACTGCCCGTAATAACAAACTTGCAAAATGAATCTATTCATCATAAAGAGATTCTTTTTTCTGGGAGGTTTGCCTAAAAGTAACCACTCTTGAAAGAGTGCATAATAGATTATTGATCAAACACTTTTACGTAAACAAATGAAAAGTTCCAAAACTAAATTAATTGATGGAGTGGAAAATACATTAAGAAAAAAATTTCAAAAAAAATGATATGTATTAATATTTAAAAAAAATTATAAACATTTTATTTTAAATTTTTTTTTCATCTAGGTATGAAATTCCTTTTTATTTAAATCCTAATGTATATAATCAATAAACATCATCATCACTTGACTTTAGTGTTAGTTTTCTGCGTACACCATTTCATTATAATTATTTATTATTTATAAAAATTTAAACTCAATATTATATATTTTTTAAAAGGTAAATTACCTCATTCTTACTTCATAAAAAATTCATAGTTAAATTAGTATTTCTAAAATTGGAGGAGACACGTTTTTTTTTTTTTTATATATACCTCGACTTTACAAGTGCATACATCAAACAATTGTTGTATCATGGATTGAGTAATGAAGAAATATGTCTGATAACTCCGCTCCTAACATCGAGAATAATATTACTAGCATATAATTAGAGATATGAATATGCATGAATAATCTTTTCGATATCTAATTGGATTAGTCTTGTCAAAGGCATTCTATTTAGAGAATAATTAGTTGCTACAAGGAGGATAATGATCTTTTCAAATGATAATGAAAGTTTCTTAAATGAAAAACAAAATTTATCGTAAGAAAAACTTATGGTTTATATATTACAAGAAATATCATCTTTAAACATTTTAAATGATAATGTATTGCTTATAAAATCAACATAAGAAATAAATAAGAATGTGATTCATGATATGTTTAATTATATATAAATTTGTGTGCATTAAATTATTAATGATGTGGCTTATCTTTTCACATTAAATTATTATGAAATGTTTATTTTTTGTGTTACTTGGCATTAAATGTATCCATATAATATACATTTTTTTTATATAATATTGGGACCACATTGTTATAAAATAAAAATATTATTCCTTCACTTCAATTTATATATTTTTTTTCAAGAGAAGTGACATGGCATTACAAATTTAACATTTGACTAAATTTTGAATAATGGCATTGAATTCAAATTGATTATGTTATTCGAAGAATATCAAACAAGTCTTAATATAATTTATAAAAAATTCAAATATTTGATATATATATTTAATGAAATTTCAATTCCAATCACGCTTTATTATTCAATACAAAGGTTAATATTACAAAATCGTTAATTCATACATAAATATAGTAATTTAGATTTGTTTGGACTATTGGATCAACTCATTTATTCAATGTCATTAATATTTCTTAGTTGTGACCCATAGATGAGACTTCACTTTAACGAAAATGATAGATCAAGTCAAAATTTCAAAATCAAAATTTACATTTTTTTAAAATTTAAAATATATAGAATCTTTTATAAATTCTTATTATTTTTAAAATTTAAAATGTTTCACATGGTATATATGTCAAATCTGAAATTATTTAGAAATTCGTTTCATTTTTCAAATTAAAAAGTCAATAAAAAATAAAAATAGAAAAAAATCTAAAATTTTTCCTTGCTCTAACAAAAAATACGATTTTTTTTAATATATTTATTTTGATATTATTTAATAAAATAGAACTAATTTTATTCACCTCCACTAAGATTTCGATTAATTATATTTAACCCTTATAAATAAAAATTTATTAAATATTTCTCATATCATTTTCTATTTTTATTTTTATTCATTTTTCTCCTAACTCGAAATAAGGGAATGTACGACGAAATTTTAAATTTATAAGCGTAAGATGTATTTAACCAAAACCTCAACCTCGAGAAATTAACTCTATTAAATAAAATAAAAGTAGGGGGAGAATTTTTAATCAGTTTAAAATTTTCTTCTTTATTTTCATATTTTTATAAGCTATATATCGTCCAACGCAGCCTTATTAATGCGATAAGAGTCCAAATACGAAAGGAAAGGATCAAAGGAAATTAGCGGGATTTTCCCAGCACCCAAACAGCACGTCAAGGCATTTTGGTCATTTGAAAACAATCCCTTCGCACAATCATTTCAGTGGTCCAAGCCTTTTATAATAACTTTCCTACTCGGTTTCCCATTTTCTGGTCCAGCACGGACAAGGAAAAGGGAGAAAGTGAGAGAAACCCCAATACAGAGGCTCCTCCTTTTTTGATTTGTTCATCTAATAAATTTTCCTCCGATCCAATCACTCCGCCGTCAAACTTCGGCCGTATCGGGCTAATTCTAGGTTGGAGTCTCCGATCAGAACCTCTCTCGTTCGCTCACTTATACTTATTTGCAAATTCTAATGAATCCCTAAACTTTGATTTGTAGTTTTCGAATAAGGCGAATTGTTGCGAATTAGGGCTGAGCTTCGAGAATGTTCTTCTCCGGAGATTCGTCGACTAGGAAGCGAGTCGATTTAGGCGGTCGAAGTTCGAAGGAAAGGGATAGGCAAAAGCTTCTGGAGCAGACGCGGTTGGAGCGGAACCGGCGATGGTGGTTGCGTCAGCAAAACTCCGCCGCACTCAGGATTCAGGTTTGCTTTTCGTGTTTTGAATCTTTTGATCATGTGTTCTGGTACTGGAATTGACTGTCTGTTGTTGTTGTTTTTTTTTTTTTTGGGTGGGGGGGGGGGGGGGGGGGGGGGGTTGGAATTGAGGGTTGGCATGCAGTGTAAGACTGTAGTTTGTGGTTATTTTGTGAAAACGGATGTTTCAGAGGCTGTTCACGTGATCATTGCATTCTTTCAAATTGTTTATCGATGGTTGCATTGTCAAATTCTGATTTCTATGCATATCTTACAGAAGTTAGGGAATGCAAGTTTAAAGGTTTTATTTTCCTTGTTTTATATTTCCGGGATAATGAAATTATTGCTTATTGAAGATCGAAATGTAAGGTGGAATGCATGGTGGTTTTGTTTTTGCCTCTATGAATGGATGTTTATGAGTTCTAAGCATGTACACTGGGTTCATCCTGACCAATAAAATTGCTTTTACCCATAAAAAGTTATTGAATTGATGTTTTGTTGATATCCTAGATAGATTGCATGAGCACATCATGCATATTTATAATTCCAGTAGGTGCAATGCAGATTAGTCTTGGAGAATAAGCATATTTGGTTAAGTGAGGTACTTAAAATAATCTATATCTCATTTTTGGTTGCTTACTGTTGGCTTTAAATGCCTTAAATTAAAGGCAACATAATATTGCGTGTGAAATTTATCTGAATTATATGGAATAGTGGGGCCCATTCCCACTTCAACTCCTTTAGAGAGAGATTTTTTATGGCTTGAGATGCTCCTCAAATGTCTTCTTCAAAATGGCCAGTTTAGCTGGAGATGTTACTTTGGAAGGAATCAAAGATTTCTTGATTAGTGTCTTTGGAAAAGGATCTCCCCTCCACCCACAATAAGCAAAAAGACTTCTCAATAAACATACCTCATCTTTGAGGAAGCAGTCTTTGATTTTGATCCATGGGTCCGATGAATAAATAGGTCTCCAGTACATTTCATGAGAAAACTAGTTCTCAATCCTAACTTAGGAGGAGTTTGATCCGTAGTTTTAAAAGGCACACTTTAAGCGCGCCTAGGCTCAAGGTGTCACCACTCCCTAGTTATAGTGGCTTACTTGCTAAGATATGCGTCTTATTGAAAAGGTGCGTCTTATCAGCTTTGCTATTCCTTTTTAAACACTTTTATTCTTGGAATTTCTAATTATATACTGAAATTTATATAATTTCATTATTTTTTTATTGAATGTTTCTCTTAAATGTTTCGAATCTTAATTTTTTTATTGATTGGATTATATATATATATATATTTATAACTGAGGAACCTTTCATGGCCAACCCTTAGGATTCTCCATAGGGACCCAAACCTCGAGGTGCTGACCACCCTACAATACCTAGCACCGGGTAAATTCAAGGTATTATTAGTGGTTGGATTCGAACCTAGGACCATGTGCCACTTACTGGGACCACACTCCCCAGTATTCGCCTTGACGAACTGGGCTACCTTGGTGGGTGTTGATCGGATTAGATTTTGAATCATATTTTACAAAATTGATGTGCACCCTAGGTTGTATTTCACTTCACTCAAGTGTGCGCCTTGCGCTTAAGCTATAGGAGACTTTTGCGCCTTAGGTACGCCTTGCGCATTTTAAAACTATGGTTTGACCTCATTATGGTACCCAATTCCCCTTGCAAAAGAGGAAGATTTTTAGAATCACTTTTCAATGGTGATATTGATATGGGATGTACTTCTTCATGAATGCACCAAATGAGTGAACTTAGATGCTTCCAGTGCTAGTGGTTTACAATCAAAACCAGCAGAGTGCCACATGATACACCTGAATGATTGATATTTAAAAGAAGCAACAAAACTACAAAAGATAGGGGAGGTTTTGGGTTCTTATTTATTTACTTTAAATTTTTGACACGATCACTAAACATGGTAAAAAACATAGCAAGGATATAAAACAAAAATTAAACTTTCAGCCACTCATTACCAATGGAATGACCTAAAATTAAGTCTAGGAATAGTTACATTGAAGTGATCACGACTGAAAATGTCTTCATTTGTTGTTTGTGCCTCAATAAAGTAAAAGTGGAGGATGATTTCCATTTATGTTTACCAATGCACTCCTCCCTGAATTCCATTGATGGATCCTTCTCTGTATAATGACTTCTAAAAAAATCTGTGACTAATTTCAACTGTGGCACTCTCATTCTTTATGTACCAGAGGTCGCATTCAAGTGGTTTCACCCAAGGTTTGTGATGAAATGATATCTGTTGACATTAAGATAAAATCTTTTTGGTGTGCCTGAGGAATAGTTATTGGTAAATTGCATTTATGTGTAGGGTGTGAACTTTAGGTTCCATTAATGACAATTGCATATTGATGCATATTGATTACTCGGTTGAAAGGTCGAAATCTTTTTCACATATCTGGATTTGAAAGCTGTTTTTCTCTTGTCCTTTATGGTTTAAACTGAATGCTTGAATCATAGTTTCCACATTGTGTGGGTGGGTGGGTTGGGGTTATGGGGTTTTTCTTTCTTTCTTTCCTCATTTTGCCCTTTGTATTTTTCTTTGGATGAATTTGGCTACCTATGGACTTCTAGTTCTCACCTATTTTCCTTTGTCCTTCAAGGAATACAAAAATGGTTAATCATGATATGCCAAGAGGGGCATGCAAATAGGAAATAAGTATTATTTTGGCATTACATGGTTAATCATATGAGACGTGCTTTAGAAAGTGAACCGAAGTTTATCCATATTGTAGCTAGTTTTGCTTTTAAAACTACCTTATAAGCTACATAAGCCTTTGCACCGTTATGAAATTACCATTTTGTTCCATTAAACTATATTGATTAATTGTTTATTTGCTCACCTATTTTAGGCAGAGATAGAGTGCTGATTTACATCCTATTAGGTAGAACTCTAGAAGATATTCTAAATGGAAAATGTTTAGACATGATGCATATTTATAATTCCATTAGGTGCAATGCAGATTAATTTGGGAGGGTGGGCATGGCTGGTTAAGTGGGGCGCATACAATAATCCATATCCTGTTTTTGGTTGCTTGCGGATGACTTTAAATGTCACAGCAGTGTTTGATGAAAGGGAACTTAATTTTGCGAGTGAAATTTAGCTGAATTGTGGCAATAGTGGGCCCCCTTCCTGCTACAAGTCCTTTAGAGAGATATGTTTTATGGTCAGGATACTCAAATATCTTATTCAAAATTGCCAGTCCAGCAGCTACTTTGGAAGGAATCAGAGATTTCCTAATGAATGTCTTTGGAGAAGGATCTACCCCAATGTGTTAAAAGGTTAAAGATGGTATTAAGGCATTTTGTCTAAATGAGGCGAGGCGTAAGCCTCAACTAAAACAAATAAATAATAAAAAATTATAAAAAAAAAAGAAATACTCATGAAGTCACAATCAAATTGAAGAATAAAAATGGCATAAACTTTATAATTATGAAATAATAATATATTATATTGTTGTTTCTCATAAAAAAATTATAAAATTAATTATTTTTCATTGTTAATAGTTCTAATTTAGCTCATTTTTTTAAACATAAAATTTAGCCTTCTCCCATGGTTTTACCAAATAATTTTCAACATTATTGATACTATCATTGGGATCCCCTAAGGAATATAATCATATCCAATTGCTCTATTATCCAGCATAATCGAAGAACCTTCAAAGATAAAGAACTCTCCGACTATGGTTTAAAGGATCTCTTCTTTCGGACTCTTTTTGAGTGGACTAGGGATTCTTTGGAGCTGGATTTCCCCTCTATGTTGATTTTCCTAGATACTCTTTTTTGTGGTTAACTTTGCTTTGTTTTGTTTGTGTGGTCTTTTTTTGTTTGAGGTGTGTTTGGCTTGTTTTCGTGTATACAACTTGTATATGTAGGGTGCCCCCCTCCTTTTTGGGTGCTTATTAATGCTTGTTCTTGTTGTCTATCAAAAAAAAAATAAAAAATTATCCTCCCTAATAGCGTTAATATTCACCCATTTTTCTTCTCCATCTACCAATTTTTTTTTTTTTTTTTTTTGATGGGTAAATAGCAATATATTAAGAGAAGAAAAGACACTCCAAAAAAGTATCCCAAAGTACACAAGAAGTATACAAAGGATGCCTTAGAATGCCTAAAAAAAAGGACAGGGTACCATAAAAAACAGCGCCCCCCTCAAACAGAGCCTAACCAATCTTCTTCATCTACCAATTGTAGTGGTATCTTTTTTTATCCATCAATAATTAGATTATTTATGAGATGAACCACTAGGACAATCAACAATTTTCTTATTATTTTCAATCTCTTTGTTTCCCTTCCATTTAAAATGTTAATTGGAAATCAAGTAAGCCCTTATTTTAAAAGGTTTAACCAAATAGGGACTTAATACTAAATTCATAAAATTTATGTCGGAAGACCCCAAAGTTATAGATGGTAGAACATGTTAAAACTCATTAAATTTTGAAATTTAAGCCTCTTATAAAATATATATGAAAAACCCCTAAAGGCCGAAAATTGTTTGAATATTTGAGGCTTATTCTTTAACAGCCTTGAGGCTATAACCTCAAAGCTATAAGCTTTGATAGGATGAGGCTTAAGCCTCAAGGCTAATTTGTAGAGCTTCGCCTTGAGGCGAGCATTGAGGTGTAAGCTTTGATAGCCTTTTAAACTTCTTAAATTTTTAGTTCCAAATTCTAACTAGACCTATGTACTTATGTGTTGTTGATATATAAATGTATAAATATATATGTATGTGTGTGTGTGTAAAAATAAAAAATAACTAACATATTAAGTAGAAGTTTTTATTCACTAATCACCATAATTTTTAATGCCAAACATCCAAACCATTTAAATAAAAATTCTCCAATATTCATTGTAAAAATAAATTTACTTGACTTCTAACATAGTATTTGACAACAAAAATGTAGTTTTTTTATATATAAGATTATTTTGCCTCATTTTCCCTTCAATAATCAATTTTTAATGTTTCTGTACATTTTAAACAATAAATATAACAAATTCTTTTTAACATTTTTTTTGAATTTTATTTTTCTTAAAAATTATCAAAATGGTTGAATGTGTATGTATCGTTGTATATATATCATACCATGTATCATATATGTATCATAAGATATGCTTTAAGATAAGATAAGAATTGTACGATGTATCAATTTCCATAAAAAATGTATCGCATTGTGTATCGCAAGTTTTTTTAACAACTATGGTTTTTCCATTGTAATTTTAAAGCATAGAATATATAAAATAATACTAACTGAATTTTAATTCAAATAAGAGACGGTGTTTGATATATATGCAATTTCCACACCCATACATGGCGCATTTGAGTGGTTTTGGGGGTGGGGGGGTTGATAGTGGTTAGATTGATGGGGTTTTTCTTTCTTTCTTTCTTTCTTCTTCTTCTTTTTAATTAATTTAGCCACCTATAAGCTTCTTTTTCTCACCTATTTTCCTTTTCTTTTCAAGGAAGACAAAATATAATAAATGATACCTAAGAAGATGACTAAAGTTTTGGGAAAAAGGGGTGATGATCATGACACATCAAGAGGTGCATGCATATAGGAAAAAAAAGGAGTATTTTGGCATTACATGGTTAATAATATCAGACATGTCTTAGAAAGTGAACTGAAACTTTACACATTTTGAAGCTGCTTTTGCATTTAAAATTACCTTATAAGCTATATAAGCTTTGGTGCCATTATGAAGTTACCTTTTTGTTGCATTAGGTCATATTAGTTAATTGTTTATAACCTTGAGGGGTAGCTCAGTTGGTCAGGTCTTGGGTTTGCTCCCCAATGGTCACCAGTTCGAGTCCCCTCAGGGCCACTGGAGGTTTACCCGGTCGTTAACTTCAGGGCCCCGTGGGATTAGTCGAGGTGCGCGTAAGCTGGCCCGGAAATCCACGGTTATCAAAAAAAAAATAAAAAATATTAGTTAATTGTTTACTTGCTCAACAATTAGACATTTAGGAGATAGTATTCATTTACAACCCATTAGGAAGAATTCTACAAGATATTCTCAATGGAAAATGCTTAGACATATATTCTAATACAGATATAATTTGGTCTAAACATGTTCTGATACAAAACATAAATGCTATATGGATACAAAATAGAAATGCTAGCGTTGGATATTGCTGAGTTATGAAAAAAGGATTTATGCATCCAACCCCAATTAACTGGGATTAGGGAGTTATTTGAGATGAGTTATATTGAATCTCAAAATGTACGGCTATGGAGTTGACTACTATCATAGTTCTTTTTAGGTATAACATTGTTGAAATGAAGAATTCAAATGGTGTCTTCTAATACTTGAACAATGTGGTTTACATATGCATGGTTCATTTGAGTCTTCATGTTCATAAGGTGTGACAGTATTTACCTATCTCTCCTTTCTTTCTTTGTGTGTGGCACTGGATGTTTGATATATGTAAAACCTTATTCGTACCTATCAAAAAAATGTAAAACCTTATTTGCGGCTCAAGTGAGTTTAGGTGGTCCAAATTTGACATCCTCAAATTCATGCACTCAATGTACTTCACAAAGCTCAATTTCCAAGAATGATATGTTTGCTTTTCCACTTGATATTTGACATGAGGGTCAGAGTTTTGAAGATCCTACATACACTTTCAATTTTTTTGTGTGGAATTTGTAGACAATGGTTCAATCATAATCTCATAAATTTATATATTCTTTACATAATAAAGATAACTAAAATGCCAAGATGATGAGAAGACTCTTCCTATATGGACACTATCTCATGAAGATTCACTTTGATGGATGTTCTTTGGGTGCCTTGGGGCAGCTGGGGATTCAAGTAGTGCTTAAAGATCAGCGGGATACAATGATTATTTTAGCCCTGCAGGTCAAGGTTTCCGATTAAGGTAGAGATTTTGGTTCTTCTGGAGGGCCTTGGATTGGTCTCAGCTATGGGCATTTCCCACCTTGTAGTGGCAGGAGATTGCACTAGTGTCATTTCATGGATGACTAAGAAGGAAAGGGGCTCATGGAACTTTGATGAATGACTTCACCAAATTTTTGATATCCCTATAGGGTTGGGAGATTCCTTTTGCTGAGCTTCTTGCTTAGCCAATCAAATGAAGGATCTTTTAGTCAAAAAAGGAGCAAAACTTTTAATGTCTTTAATTGGGAAGTTTTTTGCCTTCCTAAGGTTTAATTAGTGTCTTTGGTGTTCTTTTTTTTTTTGGTGAATATTTTTTTGTAATCTTTTTTGGTGTGCAGATTGTAATGCTTCTCCTTTAAAGATTTTCTTCTTGTTTTGATCCTGATAAAACAAAGGCTATGAATAATTAAGGAAAATACCCAAAAGGGGGGGTGAATTGGGTTTTTCAAAATCTTTTTTCACACAACAATATATGCACAAAATAAATAAAGGAAAGAGATAAAGGTAGAGAATTCAAACTCAAATTTATAGTGGTTCGGCACTCCCTTGCCTACGTCCACTCTCCTCAATCTCCTAACCGAGTGAGGGTTCCACTAGCTTGAAGCTACAATCAAGCTTTCAATCGTCTTACACTTGGATTTCGGCTCCAATGGGCTCTTACACAATCTCTTCAAGATTTGAACCACTTGAAGGCTTTCACACTCAGTTTACACAAGGATGAAACACTCAACCTAGCTTAATGAAGGCTCAAGTACAAGAGAAGGCTAGGATGAATTGCAAGAGTGCACTAAGAATATGCAATTGATGGTTTTAATGCACTAAGAAGGAAGATGAGAGCTTTTTAGATCAAGAACAGGTAGGTAGGCTTTGAATGCAATTGTTCTCTTAGTCATAAATGAAGAAGAGCTCTCAATATATAGGTTTCTAAGCTCGGGAGACAAAAACAGCAGAAAGTAGCCTCGACCAGACGAGCAAAGGGTCGACCGGATCACTAGCCGTTGGAGCATTTAATGCATAGCAGGTTACCGTTGCCTCGACCGGACTTCGACCGGACATCGACCGGACCTCGACCGGACAAAGGGTGAGGCTCGACCGGGAAGAGGAAGCTACTGGGAGAGAGAGAAAGTTTTTGTGTCTCCCTCGACCGGACCTCGACCGGACAAGGGAAACCGGTCGACCGGTTCCCCAACCGGTTGAGCCGGTTGGCCATAGCCTCGATCGGATGAGCCTTTTGGCCCTGAAAACCTATCCTTTTTGATTTCTTTCTTTTCCAATACTTAGGCAAGGTCTTTAGGAGAGTTAATATGTCAATTTTGAATCAATTTGCCTAAGGTATATTTGATAAAACTCGGGTTTTAAAGAAAATCAAGTTTTAAAGAATAAACCGAGTTTTCTAAGATGCATGAAAATGTATGAACATCCTAAGTGCACTCATGCTATCATCTTACATTCATTTCCTATGATCACAAGTCTTCCAAATGGTCTTTACCACGTATTCGTTTGGTCCTTGAGATTATACCTGAGATTCTTAACAATTTAAAGCAATTAGTCACTTAACCATGGTTTGTTATCATCAAAACCTGATTAGGAGAACCCTTGGGCTAACAGATCCAATTTTCATATTGTGGGAGGCTGTCTTGTCCTTCTTGATATTTATATTTTATAGAAATGAATTGGTTTGTTTTACGTAGATATTTGGATGTGATAGTTTATAAAGTATTTTTACTATATGTTTCCACAACTTTCTAGCATCTTTGAATAATATACTCCTCCACATGTAGATGGAAGTGTGGTTATTTATCTTATATGTAGTATATGCTCATGGCTATTATAGACTCATTAAATAGGTATTTTCTTAATTGGTATTTTGAAATCTGCATATTTCTTCTTTTCAACCTTTTATTTTGACTTAAAAAAGTGGCAGCTGTTACTTATCTGTAAAAATCTCCTCCTTAGTAGAATGTTAAAAACTTTCATCAATTACAAAGTGTAGAATTTGACTAATTACTAGTTACAGAAATGCTTCAGAGGTAGAAAGGCTGTGGAAGCTGAACACGCAAAGGTGCGGGAACAGTTCTTTACAACTTATGGAAGGCACTGTCAAAATGTAGACAGGTAGCACTTTTGGATCCTTGTCCTGGTTAATACAATGGTAGCCATCATCCTGCCCCTCTCTTCCCCTCCTACCACACACATATATATACTGTTTCTCCTCATGCCCGTCAGGGTGCTCAGTTGGTTAGGGCAGATGCCGGGATGTGTGGTAGAGATGCACGGTCCTGGGTTTGATTCCTGCCGTTGGTTGAATGCCTTGAATTATCTGGTACTGGTTGTGATGGGCACGACAATACCCTGAGGTTTGGGTCCCCATGGAGAGTCTAAAAGGCTCGGCCATGGAAGGTTCCGTAGTTAATATATATATATATATATATATATTGTTTCTCCTCATAGAGTTCACTAACTTGCTGTGGATTGCTGTCCCTATGAAATCATGCATTATTGCTATTTGAATAGGTTCTTCCATTTGATCTATTAATTTTTTTCTTTTTCTTTTCTGAAATGTCTTTGTACATTAGGCATTCTTTTGGTCCAGACTCAGAGTTCCTCCGCCAGTTACTCTTTTTCTTTGATGCACGAAATGTTGGTGATTTTTCAGCTCTCGTGGAGACATGTCGACTACTTCAGAATTTTGTTCGAGATAGCGGTGTGTGCTGTCATTACTTATTTATTGTGAATTGGATCTTTTAGGTCTTTTATGACACTGAAGAATTATATATGACTATATAAGATGATAAATGACAGCACTTCTTTTGTGATATGGTGTTTATTTTTTATTTTTATAATTTGCTTGTATTTTCAATTTGGCATCTTATCTTGTGTATCTTTGTTGCTAGTATTTATAGTATACTAATTTCTTGTTGGTGGTGAAAGTTAGAACAGAATTCAAGAAATCCATAATTTAATTATTATATTCTATCTTTTACTTGTGTTATTGTGGGTAAAAATAATTTTGAGAAATCCTTAGCACATGTACAACTTTGTAATTATCAGCATAGTTATCAACTAGTTAGTGGTGTGGGGTATTGTTTTTCTCTTTTACTGTATCATATTATACTCATTGAGTAATAGATAAAAAATGTGTATATACTTGAAATGCATTAGAAACACAGTTCATGAAAGATATTAAGGGTAAACCAGACCAATATAAGTATTCCTCTGATGATACATAGATAAAGATTGAACAAGGAGTTCTGAAGAGATGAACTTAATAAAATATGATATTTAATGTACAGATTAATTATTTGAAGAAAGAAGTGAACTTTCTAATCATTAAACTATAATTTTTATTTCTGAATTGTACACTATGACACTATTATTCTAAAACTTAAGTTCTAGCCTATATGCCAAATGAGGAACTAGTAACTTGTATTAGGCGTATATGTAATTGTATGGCTGGTAGACATATGTGTGTCTATGATGTACAAAGTTTTAACTTTCAAATTCATGATTAATCACCTCCTACCCCTCAAATAGAAAATATTTTTTCTTAGTGGAGTGTAGAAGAAGATAAAAGAGAGCTTCTAAGGTTTTGTTCTAAACCATTGAGAGTCCTGTTAGTTCTTGAAAACTTTAGTTAAACCATTTGTTACACTGGATCAGCATGCTTCCTTAGGTTCAGTAGTTGCTTCTCTTTTTAGCTTTCAGCTTATTCGTTCTTTTTTCTCCTTACATCCCTTGTTACTGCTCAAAAGCTAGTATCCAAACAGACAGATTGTACCTTCTGGCAACTGTGGTTTGTCTTCATTTTTTCTCCTGACAAACTTAGATTATGGGCCTTTACCTTTAATCAACTTTTTTGATTGGTTGGTTTCTAGATAAGGGCGGGTGAGGTTTTTTGTTGCCCCTCTTTTTCTTTTGTTGCTGTGCTTAGGCTGCCTGCTGTATGCTTCCTGTATGCTTTGGGTCGTTCTTTGGGCGCCGTTTTCTCTTTTTATATACTATTGTGTTTTTACCTTTCAAAAAAAAGAAAAAAATGAAAAAAAGAAAAAGAAAAATTATCTCCTGACAAACTTAGAGTTTGTTGTCCAACAATTATTCATAATTACCATAAGTATGTGCAATGATTTTTTTCCCTAATCATTGCTGCCTGGGCTTTTCAGTACCTCTTATTTGGCTTTCTTCATTCGCTTTTGTTGGGTGCTTTTTGACCACCTAATTTAATAGAAAATGACTGGCAGTTCTATATTTTTGATAGATAACTATTTTAGCCTGTTGGGAATTGCTTGTTTGTGATGAAGACAAATATACAGATGAAACTGTTGTTTTCCATTTTGGTTGATTACCATTTTAATAGCTAAACATGTCTCAAATCCTGGAAAATTGATTATCTGTAAACCTTTTTTGGTGTTTAAGCATGTCTGCATCAAATTTGACTCTGTATTCATATGCAACAAATGTGATTCGGAGAAAAAATACCTTGCGCTTCCTCTTTTTGGAGTACAAGTACCTTATGTTTCCTCTTTTTGAGTATAAATGCCTTGTTTTTCCTCTTTAGCATCATTCCACAATAGGTCTTCTTCATTTAAATGCACTTGCTTCATCTTTTTTACTTACAACTTTGCTGGCTAGTATTAACAAAGTATGCAAAATATGATCATGTTACAGGGGATGCTGTGAACCTGTTTGCAGGCATGGATTATTCATCCAAGAATGCTCTGGTTGATTACAGGGTGAAGCAACTTGCATATGCTTGTATCCAGGCTGTTCATCAGAATAGGTTAGTTGCCCCACACCTTCAGTTGAGTGTATCTCGTTGATTGCTGACACCTCTTTATAGCTTGCATAATTAGTATTTAGGTTTAAAGTATATAAACCCAGAAAAATCAGTGTTGTACAGTACTGTGGATGAGGATTAGTTTCAATAGAGGTCAGCTAACATCATTTCTGATTATTAGGTCGTGAAGATGTCTGTCTGTTGCATATTACAATTTTTTCTCCCTGTAAGCTGGTAGTGCTCATCATAAGTATGGGACATGCTGGTTTTGATTCGTATTCTCTTGTGAATTTACTGTCAGTTGTGATTTGGACTGCAGAGCTATGAACATTTTTTTGATAGGTTACTGAGCTATGAACATTCTAGTCTGCATTCCACTTTTATGTTTTTTTTTTTTTAAAGAACAATGGTAATTTGTTGCCTTAAGGCAGCTAGATTAATGTGGGTTTAAGAATGACAGAATCTGTTCTGAATCATGCATGCAGTAGACCATTATTTTTCTGTTGGGATAAATGTTGACTCTTTTTTTGTTGTTGTTGGGGGGCCGGGGGGTTAAAAGGCAATTGCTTACTTGTTCTAGATGAGCAGTATTAACAAAATATTTATATAACCACTATTATCCAAGTTATCTTGTTATGTCATACTCCAAATTGTCTGAAGGTTGAAAGATCTTGGTGAATTCTATTTAAGTTGGAGCTGGATGTCTTGGAGCTGAATGCCATGTCATGGAGATTCCTATTTTTTTTTGATAGGTGCCATGTCATGAAGATTCCTATGCAGTAATGAGACAGACACTTAGGATTTTTGGATATTGCTAAGTTAACCTGTTCTCAACCAAAAGCTAAGTAGTGGTAACTTTGAAAGAGCCAGGTAGAGATCATTTGAAGTTTGGAAAAAATGCAAGTGAACTCATCATAAAGGAAGCTTTCAAGCCTAAGAGCTTGACAACTCTAACATGCTTTGAACAAATGAGACTGCCACCTATGTTTAGGCACTCAAGGAACTCCCTGTAGAACTCCTTACCTCCTTACAAATTGAAGTAGATACAATGTCTTGGTGTATTATAGATACTCCCTAAGTGACAGAATTTTCAGAGTGTGGGCTACCATGGAAGACACCACCCTAATTTGGAAGCTTTAATAATATTCTAACTGTCCCTTGAGAGTTCAATCAAGGATTTTGAGCAGGTTTATGTGCAGTTTCTTGTGCGGTTTGTGACTGTACCTATCTATAAATGCCTTATGAGGATCATTTGTGAGAGGTGTAATATAAAGCTCTGAATATCAGTATCCTAATTTAATATATAATACTGCTGTTTCTCATAAAAAAAAGCTCTGAATATCAGTGCTTTTAGCTTATGCACATTTAGAACTCTTTTGTTTGTCATACTTATCAAAAAAAAAAGAACTCTTTTGTTTGTTAAATACCCTATGTCATAAATGATGCATTATGACCATGGTTTGTTTTCATATCTACTGTCCAGTGGGCTCAATATGGTTAAGCATGATAACAGTAAAGCAAAGATAAAGAGCTTTCACAGAAGTGCACATGCATTTATATGGTTCAATGATGTGTGCTTACATCCACAATAGAGGGGTTACTGAATATACTATCAAACAAGGAATAGGGTTGGAAACACTCTTTTGATCAGAGAGTTGGAAATGCGCTCAATCTGGAATCCAATGGCTCTAATACAAGACATCTACAATAGCAGCATCTTGGCTACTAGACCCCTCTCAAATCAAGTGACAATAAAAATTGGAGGTTTACATAAGTCTTGTTATTTGCATCAATGTGTGGGCTCTATCCTAATTTTTGGGCTGTGAAAGTTCTATTCATAAATGGATGTTATACTTCATGTTTCCAGAATTTTTAAAAATAGGTAGACCTTTTCTTCTAGGCAACTAAAACTATGAATCTAGAAATCATTTGATGCTTAATACTAAACAGTAGCACTTACTCTATTTTCAGTCTTTAATATATTACTTGTCAAGATATGTGGTGTCTATTAACTTTTTTTTTTTTTTTTGATAGATAAACGCAGAATAATTATATTAAAAGAGGGAAGCAAGAAGGCAACCCGAAGCATATAGGAAGTATACACGAGAAGCCCCAAAAACAAAAAGCACAAGGAAGCATACACTCACCAACCCTCAATTAGAGCCCAACCAATCTGCAATGTTAATTAAGGAGCGGGGCTCTCCAACTAAACAAGACTTAGTCCAAGAGAAAAGATTACAAACGAAGGAGGTTTTCAATCTTTGGATCAACAAAGCCTCATTATCAAAAGCTATCCTATTTCTTTCTTTCCACATCGTCCAAAATAAACAAAGGGGGGCTGCCCGCCAAATCTTCCCACGCTTCTTGTCTACAAAGGAATCGGACCAGCCAAGGAGAGTGTCTTTAACCGTGAGCTGAAGGACCCAATTAACCCGAAACATCGTAAACATAAGATTCCACAACACCTTCGCCTTGGGGCAATGAATAAGGATGTGGTTAATTGTCTCCTCATCATCACAACATAAGAAACATCTGTTTGCTAGAGACCAGCCCCTCCTCTTGAGATGATCTTGGGTTAGGACCTTCCCCCAAGAAGCTTCCCAAGCAAAAAAACCCACCTTAGTAGGCACGCAAGCGCTCCAAATGATTCTCCACGGAAACGGGACTGCTCCACCAGAATCAAGAGTATTGTAGAGGGATTTTACAGAGAAAATCCCATTCTTAGAAGCATTCCACACCACTCTATCCTCCATCCCAACATTGAGCCTCTTTCCTTGAAGGACCGAAAGGAGACTCGCCACCACCTCCAGCTCCCAGTCATTAAAAGATCTAGAAAAACAAGGATACCATCCCCCCGCATCCCCCATAGAATCCCAACAATCCTCTACCCACGCATCTTGAGAAACCGCAAAGGCAAACAGAGAAGGAAAAGCCTCACATAGGGGAGTGTTTCCACACCAAATGTCCTTCCAAAATTTCACCCTTCTACCATCCCCTACAGTGAAGGAAGCGTTTTTAAGCAACAGAACGCCTTCCTTTCTAATTTCCTTCTACAACCCCACCCCATAGCCTTCCCTAACCTCACAAGAGATCCATCCTCCTTCATCTTCCCCATACTTCGAGCTGATAATAAGTTTCCAAAAAGACTCTCTTTCAGCCGCAAAGCGCCAGCTCCATTTACACAACAGGGCCCTATTGAGGATAGAAAAATTTCTGATCCCCAATCCACCCTTCATTTTATGAGAGCGAACCACATCCCATTTTACAAGGTGAGGCCTCTTCTCCAACGCACCCCCTCCCCAAAGGAAATCCCTTTGGATTTTCTCGAGCCTCAATCTTACAACTCTTGGAATACGCATCAAGGACATAAGATAAATTGGCATGCTAGCCAAAGTGCTCCAAATGAGAGTGATTCTCCTCCCCTTAGAAATGAACTGCCTCTTCCACAAAGCGAGTCTCTTCCTCATCCTTTCTTCCACACCATCCCATGCAACCACCGATTTGTGAGGAGCACCTAGAGGCAGCCCCAAGTAAGTGGAAGGAAGAGAACCCACTTTGCAGCCCAATTCAGAAGCCAAGACCTCAGCATTCTCAACTCTTCCCATCGGCATAATTTCGCTTTTTTCCAAGTTGATGTTCAGACCAGAAATGGCTTCAAACCACATTAAAAGCCAGCTTAGAACAGCCATTTGGTCTTGGGAGTCCTTGCAAAAGACCAGCGTATCATCCGCAAATAATAGGTGAGATACTTGAATCCCATTTCCACCCCTTCCCCTTAGCCTCCAGCCGGATAGGAAGCCCCCCCTAACCGCTTTGTTAATGAGGCAGCTTAAGGCCTCCATTCCTAAGACAAACAAGTAGGGGGAAAAGGGGTCCCCTTGCCTTAACCCTCGAGTGCTCTGGAAGAAACCCGTTGGCGAACCGTTAATCAGAACTGAGAAGGAGGTAGTGGAGATGCACCACTTGATCCAGCCGGCCCACTTCTCCCCAAAACCCATTTTTTGCATCACTGACATCAGAAAATCCCAATTAATATGGTCATAAGCCTTCTCTAGGTCCAGTTTGCATAACACTCCAGCTTCATCCCCTTTCAGCAGCGAGTCTATGGCCTCGTTAGCAATTAACGCTGCATCAAGGATTTGCCTTCCTTCAACAAAGGCATTTTGGGAAGAAGACACCACCTCACTCACTACTTTCTTCAGCCTATTGGCTAGAACCTTGGCGAGAATCTTGTACAGACCACCCACCAAGCTGATGGGTCTAAAGTCACGTAAATCCTCAGCCCCACCTTTCTTGGGGACTAAAACCAGAAACGTGGAGTTAAGACTTCTAACGAATTTCCCCCTCTCAAAAAAATCCTTAAAGAAGCCCATAATTTCTTCTTTGACAAAATCCCAACAAAATTGCCAGAAGGCAATGGGAAATCCATCCGGTCCAGGAGCCTTGTCCCCATTTAGCTCCGAAAGGGCCAGATACACCTCTTCCAAGGAGAACATCTCCTCCAGCCTGGCAGCCTCCTCTCTTCCAATTCTATCAAACTCCAAGCTGCTTATACTCGGGTGCCAGCCACCAGGATTCGATAACAGATCCTGATAGGCCCTCACCACTCCCCTTTGAATATCTTGATCGTCTGAAAGCCAGATACCTCTGACTTTAATCTTTTTCAAACAATTCCTTCTACTGTTAGAGTTCGCCATCTTATGAAAGAATCCCGTGTTCTTAACTTATTTTTTTACCACATGGTTTATTCTTTTAGTGGATTGCCGGCAGTTCTGTTTAAACTATATGTTTCTAAATTATTGTAATTTGTCAGCTGCAATTATTACATGACCTTTTATTTGCTGTGAACTTATCAGAGCAACATTTTTGTTTAAGTCGCTTTGAATCACAAACATCACTTATTTGGATTTCTTCAACAGGAATCAATTCAAGGGGCAACTTTTGATGACATCTGATGAGCCCAGTTCACCTACAATTCTATTGCTAGAGGCAGTAGTTATGTTATTAGATTCAAAACTTCCATGGGTTTGTAAGATAGTTGGCCATCTCTTGCAGAGAAATACATACTCCCTCTTGAGAGAGATTGTACTTACTGCAAAGGTATGTATTTCATCCTGATATACCTGTTTGTTGTTTTTATTTCTATTTAATTTGATATATTAAAACGCATTCTGCAATTAGTATTTTTTTTCAGTCATTTGCATTTGAACAGAAGATATGCTCTGAATAGAGTTGAATGGTGTGCGAGCATTTGTACATTTGAGCATATTTAGTTAGCATCAGGCATTATCATCTTTAAAATATTAGTGAATTATTTAATTGTTGGATTTTAGAGACTTATGGAATTCATGTATAAGAATCTAAAAAGGTTATTTTAACACAAGTGGGATCCTGATAATGTTGCATTGTGGCCTTGTTTTTGTTATCCTTAAACTTTTATGCAGTTCTTTAAATTGTTGGATATTAGGGACTTATTGAAGCCATGTACATCTGTACGAATTATGAAAATATAATTTCTCTATAGGTTGGATGTTGATGTGTTCTAAGTTCTTTAATTTGTGTGATGTTAGGGACTTATGAAAGCCATGCACACCCATGCATATTTTGGAAATGGCTATGAATATATTACTTTGTGTATGGATGTTTCACATCTGTTCTTTGTGGATCATTCATTGCTTTGCTGTGAGACTAGTATGAACTTTTGGAGCAGTTGAGATACTCGAAATGGTATTGATTTTCTTTGAGCTTGTGTTGGGATTAAAAATTAACTTATAAAAGAGAGATGAGTCTGATAAGGGAGGTGCAATGGGTGGATAGATTGGCTTCTTTGTTTGGTTGTAGTGTTGGAAGCTTCCCAAGTATATGTAGGCCTTCCTCTAGGATTGCATCATAGATCTTGTTCAGTGTGGCATTTGGTTGATGAAAGATTCCAAGGGAAATTACCCTCTTAGAAGTAGTATTTAGCTAAGGAGGAAAGATTGACCCTCATCAAGGCAATCTTTCAAGTTTGTTAGGTATTTCATATCCTTACTTGTTAGGCTTAGAAAAGTGAGAATCGGATTGGAAAATATTAAAATAGACTTCTTGTGGGGAAACCGTCCTAGGGGGAGCAAGTCGCATTGCTTCTTGTGAACTTGGAGAGTTTGCTTGGATAAAAAGTGTGAAAGGTTAGGAATTAGAAAGCTTGATTCTTAAATTGTACTTTGCTTGGTAATTGGCTTTGAAGATTTGCAAGTGAGTGGGGTAGCTTATGGAGGGGGTAATTTGAGTTGAGTTTGGAGAAATAGATGAGGTGTAGTGAAGGTGGTAACAGAGGCTTTTGGGATAGGGTTACAGAAAGATATTAGAAGGGGGTGGGATGAGTTCAATCTTAGAACTTCTATTCTGGAAAGAAATAGATTAAGGACCAAGTTTTGGTTGGACAGGTGGGTAGGGGAGTGCTTTTTGAAAGTGGCTTTTTTGACGCACTTTAAAATTGCTTATGCCAAAGATACGAGAGCTGCTGATTGGTGGGAGGTTGGGGCAGGAGGAGTTCCCTAGTGCCTTGGTTTTCAGAGGAATTTTCATGTTTCAGAGATGGAGGAGGTGGGCATGTTTATGGGTCTCATTCATGACATGATGTATGGAGAAGGGGAGGACAACCTTTTTTGGAAGGAAGGGAAGAGACAGGTAGGGAGAGAGGGTGGTGTGGGTCATGTGAAGTCTTATTTTAATTCCTTATGCATGACAAACTCAGAACATTTCCCTGTAAAGAAGGTTTGGGGCACTTTTGCTCCTTGAGGGTGTTATTTTTTTGCTTGGGAGGTGACTTAGAGAAAGATTTTAACCTTAGACAACTTGAAAAGGAGGGGTCAGTTATTGGTGAATAAATGTATTCTTTGCAAGTCTAGCAATGAGTAAACTACATTCTAAATCATATTGATAAAATCCAACTACATTCTTTGCAAGTCTTATTTTAATTCCTTGTGCATGACAAACTCAGAACATTTCCCTGTAAAGAAGGTTTGGGGCACTTTTGCTCCTTGAGGGTGTTATTTTTTTGCTTGGGAGGTGACTTAGAGAAAGATTTTAACCTTAGACAACTTGAAAAGGAGGGGTCAGTAATTGGTGAATAAATGTATCCTTTGCAAGTCTAGCAATGAGTAAACTACATTCTAAATCATGGTGATAAAATCCAACTGCTATGAGACTTTTTATTGGCTATCTTTGGAATCTATGGGTATTTGTAAGGAGCTTCTTGTGGAATGGAAAGTCGGTGATCTGGATACAGTAAAAGAAGATATGGGAATAACTTCTCTCTGTTTGTTTTGGTACATTTGGATAGAGCGCAATAGCCGGACCTTCAAGGAGGAGGGGCTTTTGGGTCAAATTTGATGGAGATCTTAATCATGTCCCTTATGAAGGGGTGAAGGGCAGTGCTAGGGATGCTGAGTTGCTTGTTACTGGATTTTATCAATAGTTTTAATTGGGCCTAGGTGGCTTTGTGTTGATGTTTTCTGTGCAATTGATGTTTTCATTTTTGCTTCTCTTATAGTGCATTTTCTGTGCACCTTGTGTATATAGGGTGTGCCCCTTTTTGTCAGGCTTTTTTATTGTGTTTGTATTTTTGTTGGACCTTGTGTTGTTGTTTTAGCCTTTCTTTTGGGGTCTATCCCCAACTTTTTCAATATTTGCATGCATACACACACATATTATTTGGTTTTGTTTGTCTTTATTGGCATCTAGACCACAGAATTGGACAATCTCACTACTGCCTCTAAGAAAAATATCAGTGATTCTGATCAAGAAGCATTCAAAATTTAATTTTTGTGTAATTTTTAGGTTTCTAGATGTTTAAATTAGTTTGTTTGATTAAATATCAGAACCATTAAAGTTGATCTATAACAATAGTAGTGGAGGAAAAATTTTGGTTGAATTGGAATTTTTTTGCTAATTTCTGTTCTTGTCTGCAATTCAGAGTTGCTCATTCTTCAGATGTTTAATTATTTTCTTAGTGTAATCTGGTGTGGTTATTTTGGTTCCACAGACTATTCCTTTACTCTGTATTGATGTTCAATTTAGTTCTCTGGTATCTCCTTGTGCTATGCATCAATGAGGAAACTGTCTTAAAAATTTCAATCTGTGCAGGAAAGTGTGGAAACTTATTCCACTGGGAGAGTACCTTCACTGGAATGTCTGCTTACCATTCTTATTTCTCACGTTGGTCAGAACCACTGTATCTGTCCAATTATAGATCCACGGTGGAGTTTCTCATCTCAGATTCTAACAATTCCTTTCTTGTGGGCGCTTTTCCCATACTTAAAAGAGGTAGTTTTCCAAAATTTTCCTCCTACTGCTACTGGCATAAATAGGACTCCAGAGCAGGCCTCTTAGTGGTGCATAATTCCTAAAGTTTCTGCTTATCCCATAGATTTGCTGCAAACAAGTTGTAAAGTTTATCCTTAAAATTTATTTCTTGTTGGCTGATCAAAAAGACAATATTTTCCTCTTGCTGCAAGACACTTAAAACTGTTTTCCACTGGTAATGGTCCATGTAGTTTTATTGTGTTTCATAACTATTATAAAGTTTAAGTCATAACTGGATTGATCTTTGTCATCCAGGTTTTTATGAGACGGGGCTTGAGCGAACATTACATCCATCAGATGGCATTGTGTGTGCAAAATCATACTAATGTTCTACCTGATGATATCTCAGCCGATTTTCCAGGTTATGCATGTCTTCTTGGAAATATATTGGAAACTGCTTCAGTGTTCTTTTCTCAGCCTGACTGCTCATTGGACATGGTAAGGCAGTGTTCGGGAGTTTTTGTTAGACTGTTTATTGTCCATACTTAAGCTATTTGCTATTTTGTAGAAGATGAATGTGGTAAAGAAACACATGCTTCTAATGCAGGCTTATATTTTGAAGAAGTGGACCTAGGAAACTCCTCTGATTTTCTTGGCCTATTAATTTTTATGAGAATAGGTTTTGTTTTCTTATTTAATGATTTGCATCATCTCTATCGTGGTGATGGATATATTCACTGAGTTCTATTGAGGTTGATTATGCTAATGGCACATTTATGCAATCGATACTCCTATTGTTTGGGCGTGAGGTCACAAATATTTCACCATCTTTTTGTCCTATCAAAGACACATATTCAATTAGAAGAAGCATAGAGCAAGAAATATTATTCTTTGCTTTCTGAATGCTTCTATTTGTTGTTTGGCCTGCCACCTTATATGACCCTACCGGATGACTTGAAATATAAATGATGGGCTAGCATCTTCTTTGTCAATTGTCATTCTTGGTATCATCATTTTTTAAGTGAATGCAATGATGCCACCATGGAAATATTCTTTTCGAGAACTTCTGGCCAGATTTTTAAAATTTGCTCCATACTTTTCAGGATGTAATGAAAGGAACAAAAAATAGTTATCTTGATATATTTATTGTCATTTAATAAATTTTCTTGGTATTTGATGGGCATGTTAACTTTTTTCCCTATGATTATAAATTTATTTTTTCTATTTTCTCATAAGCATGTAGAAATTAAAAATCTGCTGGAATACTCATCATAGATATCTGAATGAATTAGAGCCTATACCTGAACTCTGTGATTTCAGCAAAAATGAGGAAATTATCAAAACAAAAAGAAGTTACATTTAATAGTAATCAAACAAAATTAATGCAACTGAAAAAGTTATGACTTAACTTTCAACTAGTTGAGGGACCAGGAGAAAACTTTAGAGTGGGGACTCTTTGGCTGTATAATCTCCCTCGGTTCTTTCCTGGATTTATTTGAACATTTCCTTCCCGTCTTTTTCTTAACTGGTCTACCCCCCCCCCCCCCCCCCCCCTCCTCTTCTCCTTTTCTCTCTCTGTGTGCACACTTGCATGTGTACCAATGATCCATTCTTATGTTAATTTGATCACTAGGCTTAAATTTAAATTTTCAAATGCAACAACCTAATGAGTTTTCTGAAGTTTGTATGTATGTGTGTATGTTGGAGATATCTTAATTTAATTGGTTCACTATTCATAAATTAAATTTCAATATAGCATAATGTGGCTTTTGAAGTTAAATTTACTTTCCTTTTTTTTCTTTTATCTCAACCAGGCTATAGACATTGCAGCTGTCATGACATTTTTGTTACAGGCACTTCCTCCAATGAAATCATCAAATAGAGAAAGTAAAGAAAGTATGCCTTCTCATTAATATACTTGAGCCATTTGTCTTCAGTTTTCTTTATTTCTCTTATGTGCTTTCCCTCAATGAGATCATCAATAACTTCAAGTAAAATTATGCATACCTTTCACCGTTTACTTCTTTATTGAAATGTATATTTATGTACTATTGCACTTTAGATTCCTCAGGAGGTGAGGATGAAATGGCTGTGGGTGATGAAATAATGGAAAAAGTTGTGAGCAGGGATTTGGAACAACAAATATCCAATGCAATAGATCCGCGTTTTCTTCTGCAACTGGTATGCCATCCTGATATATACCATATTAGTGTTTAAGTTGATTTTTTCTTTTTTTAATTTATCTCTTTCTTCTGTTAATTTTAAGCAACAATTTGGATGTTGTGTTTTTGTGAGCAGACAAATGCTCTATTTGGAGGGATTTCACTCATCAATCATTTGTGTGAAGAAGGGCCAGATGATAGAGAGGTGGCAGCTATTGGTGCTGCTTGTGCTTTTCTGCATGTTACTTTCAACATTTTACCTCTTGAGCGTATTATGACCGTACTAGCTTACAGAACTGAACTTGTTCCACTGCTTTGGAAATTTATAAAGCGATGCCATGAGAACCAAAAATGGTCATCTTTGTCGGAGCAGTTAGCTTATCTGTCAGGAGATATGCCTGGATGGCAATTACCTCTAGCTGTTTTCTGCCCTGTGTATAAGTAAGAGTGCTTGTTTGAGCTCATGGTTTGATTTAAACAAGGGGTGTATTATTGGTCTATAAAGATAATTTTTATTCCCATTCTTTACTCTTGTTTTACTTTTTTCTGTTTTGATGCTTAACCTGTTAGTATTTTTGCAAGGTTACATGTCAATGCATCAGCAATTAGTCTAACTTATTTTGTATTTGATCAGGCACATGCTTACAATAGTTGACAATGAAGAATTCTATGAGCAGGAGAAACCACTATCACTGTCGGATATCAGATGCTTAATTGTTATTTTGAGACAGGTAATTTCATGTTAGTTACATAATGTATACTTCAATGCACCTTCAAGAGAGAGAGAGAGAGAGAGAGAGAGAGAGAGAAGATATGAAGTACTTTATAAAGGAAGACTTGCCATAGGCATATATCATGTGGATGTGTAAAAGAATTATTGATACTATTTAGTTAGATGATGGGGGGTAAGACATTACATGTCCTTTTGATTACTCATAGAAGTGAACTCCGGGCTAAGAAATGGGGTACTAGGAGTTATTTGCAAACTGGATACAGAGACGACTTATGATGGTGTCATATGGAATTTCTTCGTTATCTTACTGGAGGGTAGGCTCTGGGAAAAATTTCTCCACTGCTAGTTAATTGTAATTCAATAGGTTCATTTTAGCTGCTTGAGGGTTTGAGGTAAGACGATCTAACCTTCGCCATGTTTATTCAATCTTGACTGAGAGTTACTAGGATGATTGATATATCAGTGATGGGCACAGCAGGGTATTGTAGTGGGAGTGAGGGGCAGACCATTTTGGTTCTATTGAATGGGTACTGAATGACGGTGTTCCATGAGGTGAATTAGGCACATTTTAGTTATTTTAGATGATTCTTCCATGTTTTTGAAGCTGTATCTGGGCTTAGAAACCTTTAGTTTTGGTAGGGGAGATGGCTTGTGCAGCTATTTTGTATTGTTGGGTTGGTTTCCTCCTTGTTTGTTAGGTTTGCTGCTGGGTCCTCCCTTTGAAGCTAAACTTGAGTGGGGATTTGGGCGGATATGTTTGTGGGTAGTCTTGCAACATGGAAGAAGCAGTGCTTGTCAAAAGGGAAAGGTGGACTCTCTCAAAGAGTACTGGCTGGCTTGGGGTACTTTGGTTTTACATTTGGTGGTAGAGAAATCACATTCTTTTGAGAGGAACGATAGCTTGTCTCCTTCAAAGGCTGGAGAATTGGGCATCAGAGGGTTGGTTTTGTTCAATAAAGCCTTGTTGTGCAAATAGTCATAGAGAATTGTATTGCAGTGGACAATCTAGTGGAGAAAGGTGGTAAGGGAGCAAATATGGGAGGAAAAAGGGGTTTGGGCTTCAGGAGTGAGCAGGTGAGATGTTTGTAGAGGGGTTTGTCTGTGTTAAAAACATGTGGAATGATCTTAGGAGATCATTCACTGTCTCCATTGAAGGTGTGAGCAAGGGGGGATTTTGATTGGACATTTGTTGTGATGGTAGGGCATTTGAAGGAATGTTTTTGTAATTGTTAGCTTTGGCCAGATGAGGAGCTTGGGTGGGGGAAATACAGTGGCACAGTTGGGAATAATACCTTTTGGAATCCTATTTCTGATTGACCATTTCATGATTGAGAGTTAGAGTTTGTGGATAGATTTCTATATTGAATATATGGTGTCAAAATGGATGAGGGTGGAATGGAATTTAATCGGCTGGAGCAGATGTGGGGGAGTTCATTTTTCAATATTTTCACAAGGCTCTAGTAGGAGAAGCTGAGAGCATCTTTCCTTGGAAGAATTGGTGGTGGAGAGGAGTTCCTCCCTAAGCTGTTTTTAGATTCACAGCTACTTTGAGTAGAATTCTTGCTACCAACTCTCTTTTAGGAGAGGGAAGATTCCTTGTTGTTGCATGTACTAGAAGCTGACGAGTCAGTAAATTTCTCTTGTTGCTCTTTCCAGTAGCCTTGAATTTGTGGTTTCTACCTTCTGTTGTGTGTGTGTTGACAGTGAAGGAGTTGTTTTCTGGATGGTATGGATGGTTTGTGACTATTATGAAGATGTGGAGGGCAGCTACTTCTCCCTTCTCTGTTGGAAGGAGATTAACCAGACCTTCAGAGGGGTTCTTATTAGTTTATTTTATTGGCTGCCAGGAATCACTGGCAGTGAAAGGGAATTCTTTGTGGATTTTTTAGATGGCATATACTGAGTACTGTATTCGCTGCTTGATTGTGTTTTTCTTTGTGTTTCCTTGTTCTGTCAGATGGTCCACGTTGCACTTACCTTGGCTGTGGTCGTGTTTCTTTTTTGTCTCTTTTGGCAGTTTCCTTTTACAGTTTACTTGCAAAAATTAATTAAATTCCTGACATTGTATAGGGTGTCATTCCAGTTGGAATTCTTGTAACTCATTTGCTCTTTTTGCAGGCCTTATGGCAGCTCCTATGGGTGAATCCTGCCATGCCCCCTAACCTAATGAAACCTGCCCCTGAGGTCACCTCTCATAGGGGGCACCCCATAGAATTCACTCAACAGAGGGTTAGCATTGTAACTGCTGAGCTACTCTCTCAGGTACATATGAGCATAAGTTGTTGAATCTCTAGGTTCTTATTTGATCAACTCTTGCTTTCTAATTAGAAGATGTTCTATGACATTAATATTCTGCACTTGGTGAAAAGTCATATGCATTTCACTGTTGTCACTATATTCTTCCTGTAGTTGTCCTTATTTTGTTGAGCAAACTGTTGTTGTAGTTGCAAGATTGGAACAATAGGAGGCAATTTGCACCTCCCAGTTACTTTCATGCTGATGCTGTCAATGAGTATTTTATTTCTCAGGTGAATAAAAATATCTTCCTATTTGCATCTTTGGGTTCTAATGTCTAAAATTTTCAATCACTTCTTGTTCTAATACCGCTTTGTCCAGGCTGTGATAGAAAACACCAGAGCATATACTATATTGAAACAAGCTCCATTCTTGGTGCCATTTACAAGCAGAGTTAAAATATTTACTGTAAGTGATTAATTGATCACAAGTTTGTGTTTAAATTTTTAGGCTTGCATGCATGCAGTGTTTAGAACAGTATAGGCTCTGATTAATTAGATCTGTTTTCATTAAAAAATATATTTTCCATGAGAAATAACAATTAAATCCATTTGAATTCTGTTTCACTTACTACTAGTTATGCTGATACCTATCTTCCAGTCACAGTTAGCAGCAGCAAGGCAAAGGGATGGGTCTCATTCTGTTTTTACTAGAAACCGATTTAGAATTCGGCGGGATCATATCCTTGAAGATGCTTTTAATCAATTGAGTGTGTTGTCTGAAGATGATCTTCGAGGATTGGTATTATCCCTCTTTATATATTTCTTGTAGTTGTTCATTTTCAACTAATGAAAAATATGCTCTGCTGGCTTGGGATATTGACATTTGGAGAAAAGTAGTGTATCAAAATAATCCTTTTCTTCTTTTTGAATTCAGATCCGAATATCATTTGTCAATGAATTTGGAGTTGAGGAGGCTGGTATTGATGGTGGTGGGATTTTCAAGGATTTCATGGAAAACATTACACGAGCAGCTTTTGACGTGCAGTATGGGTTGTTTAAGGTTGTAATTTTCTCTAAACACTGACATCTCTGTGTGAGTGTGTGCATGATGCTACACAAATATATGCAGGCACACAACCAACCTTGTTAAGTTGCACTTCTCATATTTTGATAAACTTTGGTAGTGTAGCTCCAGAACCTTTTCATATCAGTAAAATCTGCAAGTAAGATGCTTCTTTTTTATCTACTACTTGAAGCCTTGTGCTCCAAAACCTTTTTATATCAGCAAGAAGCCTTGCAAGCAATATCAACTCTTATAAAACAAATAATATACTGAGTTTTGGTTTCTTCCACAATTCTTACATATGAGTGCTCAATGAGATGCATCAGATTGCTTGGAAGCAACCCAATCCTATTGTAGTGAGGGTGGCCTGTTTCATTTATTTTTGACATTTTATTTTATTTTTTATCTTAAAAAAATAATTTATTAAATGAAAGGATTAGTGGAAGGATGAGTTGTCCTTCAAAACTAGAGATTACAGGGAAAAGTGCAAGAGAATAGGAAAACAATCAACAAGTAGGGCCACTAGAGATCACTGTGGCATTTTACATAATGTTTTTCTGTATTATGTATCACAGAAGCATCCTTATGATACCCATTTGTGCATGTGACTGATATATTATAAATTGAAGCACTTGGATATCATATACTCTGCTGTTTGGTCAAGATGATGTCTACAGTAGCCCCTCATTGTGTTTTGGTTCCCTTTGAAGATAGGTCACTGAAAGTCTAGGCAATATTCTGCTAGGTTAGGTGCCATATCAATACCTTGGTAGTGATAAATGGTCTACTTTCCATTTGGTTGTCACCTAATATTTTTTAGATAATTATAATACTTACCTGGAATGTGTTCATTCATCATTAAGAATATGGTAGAATCTCTTATTTCCAATAAAATTATCTTGTGTATTGGTGTGGGCACCCATATTGATGTCTATAGTATTTGATTGCCAAAATTTTGTTATTATACTGTGACTATCAAAATGAAGAGTTATGAATCTTGTGATGGATGATTTGGAGATAATGAATTACCATGTTTTGCTATTCCTTTTGTTTGGGACATCTACCTCCTCTTTTTCACCTGTATTTGTAATTTTTGATGGGTTCTTTTTATCCTCCTTTGTAATTATAAATTCATATTAAAGGATTTGTTCCCTTCAAGTGACAAAAAAAAAAAAAAAAACAGCATGTTCTTGTTTGAGTCTACTAAATTGGTCTTGCTGTATTATTTTGCCTTCCCGTGCTTTGTTGATTTCCTTCTTGGCTTGGTTTAACCAGGAAACAGCTGATCACCTACTCTACCCAAATCCTGGGTCAGGAATGATACACGAACAGCATCTCCAGTTTTTCCATTTTCTTGGAACTGTTCTTGGGAAGGTATGATGTGTTTCCTCTCACTTGTGCCATTTTTTTTTTCCTTATAAAGTTGCCCTGAGTGTGATCTTCTGAAATTTGAAGAATTTCTCCTCTGTGGTTAGTGAATTTGTTACCCACATATGTCATCTTATATGTAGCAAGCACACGGAATGGCTGGCATTGATTGAGTACTAGTTTTGTTCGATGACTTTATTCTTGCTGTGTCACTACCAAATTGGACAGTGCCCTTTCTATTGCCAAGCATTTATTCTTCTCCCAGCTTTGGGTTGTGCTACTTAATAGTATTGTAATAAACAAAAACTATGATCTATCTTTGTTCATGCTGACATGATTCAGTTCAGTGATTTTTGAATTTTGATATTCATTCACGATGGATATCTTGATTCCTCAGGGAAATAATTCTGGCAGGCTGTTTGAAATTTTTTGATGGACCTCCTCATGTAAGAAAAAAAAGGCTTTTAATGTAAAAGTTTCTGTACATTTAGGCAGTTCACAAAGAATATATGGGCCCTTGGTGGTGCATAATGGCATGAAGAAATTTGTGTGGCCAACCTGAGCAGTTGGTTAAAGCTTTGTTGAGTTTCTTTCCTTAATTTCTTTTGCTTTTCAGGAGCTGATGAAAAAGGAATTCTTCTTCCTAAGGATGATGTGGCTGTGTCCCCACCTTCTGTTGTTTATCATTTTTCTAATTGTTTGTCCATTTTTTTGTGAATTCCAGTTTGCATGGACCACATCCCTAACTCGACCTTGATGGTTTAGCCTGGGCTATTACTAATTCTATTCATGTTCTGATCTTGTTCGCAAATATATTTGAGGAGCTTTTATAGATTAGCAGAATGATGGCTATTGATAAGTCCTGAGTTGAATTGGTTTTGCCTGCTTGTATTTTATTTTATTTATTTTACAGTTTGCCTACTGATTATGTCTCTGATTAATGTTGCTCTTCTCATTGTCTTGCTTTCTTTTGCATCATTCAATCTTCATATGAATCTTATTTTTTGCATAGTTGGTTTCTGAATTAGTTTACTTTCATGATTTCAGTCCACGGCAAATTAGTTTTACAATGCTTTGTGTGTCTGTGTGTGTGTGTGTACTATCTCAAACTTTTTTAACTAACATTATACTTTGTGGACGACATCTGATTTCTTCCTGTAGGCCATGTTTGAAGGGATTCTTGTGGATATACCATTTGCAACATTCTTTTTGAGCAAATTAAAACAAAAGTAAGGCTTCCAAAGGTTTCACTGACTGCAATATAAACTTTATTTCTTGGTTTATTCTCTCTCTCTCTCACTTAATTGTTTTTAGCATTTATCATTGTGAACTTACTATCTGTCATCCTATAATATAAAGTCACGAGTCTTATAGAGTTGGGGAAAAAGGTGGGAGGCGAGGTTGTTGTTAAGATGGATGGTGATGATGGTGTTTTTTTTTTTTTGATAACCGTGGGTGTCTGGGCCAGCTTACGTGCACCTCGACTAATCCCGTGGGGCCTTGAAGTTAACGGCAAGGTAAATCCTCTAGTGGCCTTGAGGGGACTTGAACTGGTGACCATTGGGGAGCAAACCCAAGGCCGGACCAACTGAGCTACACCTCAGGGTTGTGATGATGGCGTTTCTTGTTCGAATGGGGATCCATGATTGCTTCATGAATGCCAAATTGCCTCATGCTAGCTGTGGGTTTGCTACTTCGTGCTAGCTGATTGGATAGGATTCATGCCTAATTGATTAAGAATACCAAATTGCTTCATACTTGTTGTGGTTTGTCATTTAGGAATTCATGTGACTAAATAATTAAGAACGCCAAATTTGGATCCATTACTAATTGATTGAGAATGCCAAATTGCTTCATACTAGCTGTGGATTGTCATTGATGAATTATTTTATGGTTTGTCCTTTAGGAATTTATATGACTAAATAATTAAGAATGCCAAATTTGGATCCATTACTAATAGATTGAGAATGCCAAATTGCTTCATACTAGCTGTGGATTGTCATTGATAAATTATTTTATGAATAATGTGGTTGTATGAGAGTTCCCATAGTGTTACTTTAGGGCTGTTAAAGTTTCATTCTGTTTTGCTATTTATAATCTTCGAAATGGTATATTTTACCTATTTATTTAGTAGCATAACATTTATATTTTTGTTTTTCTCATCTTGAGTCAGGTTTAACATGTGCTGTCTTCTCTGCATTATATGATACTGGCATATCCATTCTGTTGCTTTTCTGCATGTACTCAGTTGCACTACCTTCTGTTGGGAATTTTAATGAAAATTTACTTATAGAAAATCCATTATTTTGTTGTCAGGCACAACTATTTGAATGATTTGCCTTCATTGGACCCAGAATTATACCGCCACCTTATTTTCTTAAAGGTGATGTCTCTTCATCTTTCTCCTACTCATTTCTTGTGTTACAGCTTCTGTGAATACTGGTTCTCCCTTTATTTCTTAAGCTTAAAAAAGGGTAAAACAATGCTTGAAATATTATGATTTCCATGCTGATACTAAGTAGTTGTAACTTTTAATATTCCATTTTTCCTAAAAGAAAGATCATTATTGTCTCAGCAACCAAGCATGGAATTATCTTGTTTTGGCCAACATAGATTTCCACTGAAAATGAAAGTATGCTATTTTGTTTTGTGCTTGTATATAAAGGCACAGATACTTCCTCTAGAATTTATCATTGGCACAACAAAAACAATGTCATGATAAAATGTTCTATGGAAATACGACAAATAAGATTCATTGTGGTAGATGTTTCAAATGACTAACAACATTAGATGTACTTAGGTTGTAGGGTATGGATATTTCAACTGAGTTTTTGAACTGTCTGCAGTTGTAATTTGGTATCTCCAATATTCCTAATTAATTGATGAATTGATGATAATCTAGATGTCTATAATATATCAAGTCATTCATGTTGTCAATGCAAGTTATTTACAATAATAGCTCTGTTTCCTGTGGTGTCTTTAACTGAAAACAAAATGGAACTCTTTTATTACCATTTGACACCCTATTGCGTCCTCAGTTCTTATTACTATTTTTGCACACTCATTTTGCCTATTTATTGTGACCTGCAGCATTTTGAAGGTGACTTATCAGAATTGGAACTTTATTTTGTTATTGTAAATAATGAATACGGGGAACAAACAGAGGAGGAGCTGCTTCCTGGAGGAAAAAATATCCGTGTTACTAATGAGAATGTCATCACATTTATTCATCTTATAGCAAACCATCGTTTGAATTTTCAGGTGAGATCGCCTTTTTCATAGTTAATTCCTTCAAACTCTTCCTTGAACTGTTGCTTGACGCTAATATCAAATAACATCACTTTCAGATACGTCAGCAAAGTACTCATTTCTTGAGGGGTTTTCAGCAACTTATACAAAGAGATTGGATTGAAATGTTTGATGAGCATGAACTTCAGGTACTGTGTTCAGCTATGCTAGATAATGAAACAACATAAGTTGGACCTATATTGGATGGCACAATCACTGGTATTATTAAACTTGGTTATATAGGAAGAGAAAAGAACAGAAAGCAAATGATATTTTATTAACATAAGAACATTTGGAATCAAAATGTACTGTCATTGTGTTTATATCTTATTATCTATTAGATTCATACGAGATCAAATTCCTCACTGAATTTGATAGAAAAGTTGAAATAAAGTTTATTATAGGGTTATTCATTATTATATTACTGTTATTATTACTGCTTTTGTTGTTTTTGTTAAAACTGTTAGTTCTTTTTCACAGCTCTAGATATTGATGTCCCACAGTTCTCTTTTAAATTCTGAAGTATGAAGGGGTTATAATCAATAAATACAGTAACTTATTGAAACTTATATTTTTAAGAAATATTTATTTTGAACCTTAATCCATTCCCTTGAACCTCAGTCCCTACTTTGACATTTTTTTTTGTTTTTTATTTTAGCTTCTGATATCAGGTTCACTTGATGGCTTGGATGTTGATGACCTACGATCTAATACCAATTATGCTGGTGGCTATCATAGTGTAAGTTCTCTTGCATTTTGTGGCCTACCTGAAAAGGTGTCTAATATGAAATAATACAGCATTGTATTTGAATACTCTTGGCTAGAGCTTGCCAGATGGTTCAGTTTTTTTGTCATCTAACATCATCGAACATTCTTCATGGTTGAATTTAAGGGTTTGAAGTAGGATTTTGATTAACTTCTATGTTGGTCATCTAGATGCAAATTTTGGTCCTTTCATGACTTTTCTAGTGGAAGGAAACACAACTCCCTCTTCTGTCACTGCTCACTGACATGGGAGATGGAATGCAAATTGCCTTTTTCGTCTTTAAAGAAGTTTTTCCAAGCTTGGTGACATGGTGAACATTAATCATATAGCTTAATGGATTATTTCCAGCCAATCAGTTTTGCAAATGGCTGCAAGGCACAGGGTGTGTTGATGCCCTAGGCAGGACATGTTGCCTGGGCTGAGGGCAGCAACTTCAACCAGGGACATGTAGCTGTGTCTCAGGTGCAGGCTTGCATAAGAATGTGCCCTCTTCCATGTTTTTATTTTATTTTACTTGGTGTTGGTTTTTTGCTGAGGCAGACGTTGGTTAGGCCTGGGGAAAAAGGTAGAGCCAAAACATCATCATTTTTCTGATTAAAAAAAAGACATTATTTTGGCCTTCATTTACCTGTCTTTATGACTCCCCTAGAACTCCCAACTTCCAGAGTCCCACTCCCATCCTTATTTCTTTGCGAGTGTTGAACAGAGTATATTTATTTATTTATTTATTTCTTAGTTTTTCAAAACATAGCTTACTAAATTGTCTATCAAAATAAAAATAAAAATGCATAGCTTACTAAATTAAAAGCGAGCAATTTGTTTTGCCTTTCTTATACACACACAAAAAGTAACCATTTTACGTGAATACTAATAGAGCATACTTTTTTTTTAATTATAAAAAGAGAATTTATTTTTACATTTTGTGTTTCAGAAGCTCTCAAACCGAAATTTGTTTTTACTATATATAGAAGTACTCATTGCTGCTGAAAAAAAAAATTGAAAATAGTATGCTGATTTTGTTTCTTCTTTTCTTTTTCCTTCTTTGATTTCTTTCTGGGTTTTTTTTTTTTTCTGTGCATTGAGTCCTTTGATAATGTTTATATATAACTGTAGTATACGTGTACATTATTTGATTAGTTTCATTATGTTAAAAATCACAATACATATTTGTTGATAATTTGGTGATATATGAGTATATAACAAATGTTTGCATCCTAATTGGCCATATTCCACACAATTGGTAAGGTGCTTTAGATTGTGCTTTATTTTTGCTCAGGTATGAGCCTCAGGTTGCATCTTGTGCTAAGTGCCCAGGAGATCTTTTGCCTTGTCCCTGGGAGATCTTTGCAACTTGAGCACCTTTCAGAACTAGGCAACCAATTATGATATTGCTTCTTGTTTTCCATATTTTTTTTCTGCATTTGCACAGCTGCTTAAGCTTTCAGTTGATTTTGGCAGGAACACTATGTCATTGAGACGTTCTGGGAAGTTCTCAAAAGTTTTACCTTGGAAAATCAGATGAAGTTTCTAAAGTGAGTTAACAATGTTGATCATTATTCCCTTTATTATTTATTCATTTCAGTCACATTTGGTCAAGCAGTTCATATGGCAATTCAATGCCATTTGCTTATAATCTTAATCTATAGTGATTCTTAAAGTGAATTGATATCTACTGTTTGTCCTCTGATTTTTATTTATGTCAATTATATTTGGTGAAGCAGTTCATATGGCAGTTCAATGCTATTCGCTGATAATCCAACTTTGTAATGTATTTAGATCCGAGTTTAAGTTGTTCTTGCATTTCAGTATTATTTCTTGATTGTGCATGTGTCCTGATTTACAAAGAAAATATAGCAAGTTTCATTTATAGGGGATGGTTTCTAGTGTGTATACATTGCTTTTTCTGCCTATAATCTGTGTGGATAGTTTTAGTTTTTTGTTGAGCAGTCATGTGTTTCTACTTTCTGATTGGCAGTTGTATGCTGTTGGAATAGTTGCTCTTCTTTGTTATTTATCATCTGATGCAAGGAATACACGTTTTTTTCTGATAAAAAGAAAATTCCATATACATGCATCTCATATTACTGCACTCTGTAATTTATTATAATATTAGATATGGCAGCTATTTTTAAGGTCCAGTTTGTTACAATATATGAAGGGGAGCCCTCTTGTCATTAAGGGGGTGACTAGGTCAGTTTTGCCATTGGTTTACCTCATAATTCCAATTGAAGGTTAATTGTGTAAAATAAATTCCTCTAGTTACATAACCTATCTCCCATATAGAATCTGGAATTGTTCTACCATAAATGGCTAAGATTTTTGCTATTTATTTGGGAGCCTATGGGAAAAGGAAAAACCAAACCCAAGAAAAAGGGAAAAAAACAAAGAAACTATCGAAAACTACAATAACCAAAGAGGTTTATTTCAGGTTTGTGACCGGGTGCTCTCGAGGCCCACTGCTTGGATTCAAATACCTTGAGCCTTTATTTTGCATACAAAGGTAATTGGTCCTTCAAATTCGTTTGCTATGTTTTTTTTCTAGATTTCCTTTTTCCTTTTCAACTTTATGAAATTTGTTGTTTGACTGTTCATATAGGGCTGCTGGTAGTGCTTCTGAAGAAGCTCTTGACCGGTTACCAACATCTGCTACTTGCATGAATCTCTTAAAGCTTCCACCATACAGAAGGTTTGTCTCACTATCCTCTGCACAGCTGAAACAAGTTCTTATGCCAAAGCCTAACATGGAAAAAAAAATTATAAAAGAAAAAAGATCAGTAATAGATGAGCTTGCATAGCACGACCTATGTTAGGATATCTGTGAGTTAAGTCATGCAGGTGGAAATTGCTGTTGATTAACAGGATACGGGCACACAATGTGGGCTCTTTATGGAATTTTGTTGGTTAACCATCAAGTTCACTGGATAAGTGCAATGAGCTTTAGGATATTCAAACGAATTCAGATTGTTGCAGCCATGATATGTTTTATTTTGAATGGAAATATCCCACAAGAAACCACTTAAAGAGAAGGAAAAAGCAGCTCACTTGACAAAATTATTTTTGTTATACTAAGCATCATAGAACATGCCAAATCATGTTACTGGGTAAATTTTACAGGATGACTCTTCTCTATTCACCTCTAGAGCTTGGTTTATTCACCAGTATTCAAACACAACATCCCACATCTAGCCAAAAAACAGACTAGATGTGGGTACACTTTCCTGAGAAACCTAAGGCAGCTCAAATCGCCAAGTAGCCAACTTTTATAGGAACAGAGTTCTAAAATACTAGTTAGACAAAATTAATCGATTACTTTCTTTTTCTCTCTCGTGTTGAATTAACACCGCAATCACTTACCTTGATAACACTTGTTTCTGATACAGCAAAGAACAAATGGCAACAAAATTGTTGTATGCGATAAATGCGGATGCGGGTTTTGATTTGAGCTGATAGATGCCAGGCCCATGCGCCAAATCCTCCATGTCATGCTCCCATCTTAATCTGAGAGGAGCGTCCTCGATAGATTTCATCACTCCAGGAGATGGGTTTCATCAAAATTTATTATCGTTCAGAATGAGTAGAGGGATCAGCTGATTAGCAGGCGACAACGGATGATTGTTGAAGCATCCACAGAGTGGAGGCTGAATACAAAAAGCATGTAAATATAAGTGCCGGCCTTTTGATTGGATGTACATGTACATATATGATATATCTATATATATACACATGTAGGGTCATCTACAAAATATAGACTTGAACTGCAACTTCTTACATAAAATTACCTCCCAGCAGGTTTAGATTGTCATTGTGTTTTAATTTTCTTCCTCAAAACAATCTTTTGCATCTTATATGAATATAGATCTGTACATTATGAAGGGATGAACTTTTCGAATTGGGGGTCTTATCAGGACCATGGATCTGGGGATGGTATCCTTGTGTTCTTCCTTTTAAATTATCATTTTGTAAGCCAGTAAGTGACTGCATTGCATTCTGTTTTGGTCTTCTCCTCTCAAAAGTGAAAAGCGTTTGAAAAAAATTAAGGTTATGTCTTATTTCAGTAAAAAAAAATAATAATAATAAGGAAAATAGTTTTTTCATTTCCTATAAAAAAATATAAAAAAAAATCCAATATAATTAAAATTAATTTGAAATTTATATGTTTTAAAACTATTTAATCTTAATATTAAAAGAACATGTATAAGCGTAATTTATTAAATTTAAACTTATTTTTTTAAAAATGAATCGTTTTTCATGGATTATTAAAATAATATGTTTTTAAAAATCATTTCTATTTTTCAAACGAACTCGGCCAATACTCCAACTCAACAAAACGACACCGTCTCGCTGGGACACGAAAAACGACGTCGGTGCATGCCGGAACTCAAAATGGATTGTGTTCTATTCGTTGCCAAACACCCTGGAAATCAGACATAAGTATTCCGATACCATCTTCTCCAACCTCAAATCATTTCGCTGAAAACATCGTCCCTCTGAACACGCACAAGCTCTGATACTGCGAATAAGAAAGTTGAAAATGGTGAAGGTCCGAATGAACACGGCCGACGTGGCCGCGGAGATCAAGTGCTTGCGACGATTAATCGGCATGCGTTGTGCCAACGTCTACGATCTCTCTCCCAAAGTACTTCTCAATCCACTCTGCCAAACCCTAATTTAATTGCAATCCTTTGTTTGTTATTTTCCTTCTAAACAAACATTTAATTTTTACCTCTTAATTTTTTTTCTTGTTTTTGGGATAATTGTGTGTTTGTTTGTTCATTTACATTGCTGATCACCACATGCTTGATGAATAATCTGAGTTAAACGGGCCTTTGTAATGGTTTTTGTGAATTAATTGAATTGGATTGTTGTGTTGATTTCGTATTTACAATTTTTTTTTTTTTTGCCAGACTTATATGTTTAAGCTTATGAACAGTAGTGGCGTCACTGAATCCGGAGAGAGCGAGAAGGTTTTGTTGTTGATGGAAAGTGGTGTTAGATTGCATACCACTGCATATGTTCGGTAAGATTTTTCCCAATTCGAAAAAAATAAAAGTTAGGCCTAATCTTGCCCAGCCTTTCCTTCAGTTTTGTTGCCGGGGAAACCTTGGAAAATAAAATGAAATAAATTTGAATTCAAGTTTTCTGTTTTATGCTTCCAGAGGGTTTTATTAGGTATACTTCACCGAGGTTTAATGTTAAATTGGGACCCAAGTAATGAAAAACTTTTAAAGTTTACAATGTTTTCTAGCCTTTGTTCAGCAACCAAACAGAGCAAAAGGATAGGAAAAGAGTAGAATGGCACTGTTTTTAATACCACAAGTTTTTTGCTTACTGTTCATATTTTCTCATATCTATAGGGACAAAAGTATGACTCCATCTGGGTTTACTCTTAAATTAAGAAAGCACATACGCACAAGAAGGCTAGAGGATGTGCGGCAGCTGGGATATGATCGGGTATTACTTCAGGGGATGCTTGTTTATGCTTGTCATTTTCTCTAACTTATGTAGTGTATATTGACTGTGTTGTTTCTGATCATGGTTTTTTTTGTTTAACCATTTTTTTCTCTTTTCAGGTTGTCCTTTTTCAATTTGGACTTGGTGCTAATGCACACTATGTTATATTGGAGCTGTATGCCCAAGGAAACATTCTCCTTACAGATTCTGAGTTTATGGTCATGACTCTTCTTCGATCACACAGGTTAGCAGTCCATCTCTCATGTTGCATTTGTTTTTGCTCCTTTATGCACATATTTGTATACAAGTGCAACTATTTTTTTTTAGCAAGAACTTTTGTCCTTCTCTGCCAATTCATGTATATTAGCTGTTGAGTTTAGCACATACATCATGGTATGATGAAATTATTGATGTTCATGCTATGACCTTATTGGTATCACTGGTGAAAGAGTGAAACCCTCGATAAATTTCATTTAGAAGAATTAAACAAAACATCAAATAAAAAAGGGTTATATATATTGTATCCCCTTGACCTTGAGGCATTTCTTACTTTGCTCCCTCACATTCAAATACCAAAACTTGTCCTCCAAATTTGCTAAACAGTTTGGACCGTGTTTATTTTATCTAATTAAAAAACCCAAATGCACTACAATTAAGTGACTATTATAATCTTACATTTCGAGTCTTAAACCCTTTAGGTGATTATACATCAAATTTTGGGTCAAGTGCAGCACATGGGAGTTTTTTGTTAATGAAATAAACATATCCAAGAAAACATTTGGGGGGGCAATTGTTGGATTTTGAACGTGAGAGTAAACTGTGAAAAACCCTAAAGGTGTAGCAGAAAAAGTGCATTAAGCCAATAAAAAAACCATTTAGAAGAACCACTTTTGAAGGAAAATTAGAGGCTGAGTGCTCTGGAAAAATATGGAGAGAATAATTGCTCAAAATCCCTCTCTCTATGTGTGTGTAGTTTAAACAAGAAAGTAAAGGAGAGCATGGAGCAGCTTGTGTCTAAAATCTCATCTGTTTGAACAAGAGGAAAGAGCTTATGAGGTGGCCAATTTTCTTTGGCTTGCCGAAGGCAGATTGCCTTTTAGCATCCTTGTGCATGTAAATATCCGTAGGCTTAACACCCTATTCCCATATTCAACTTCTTTAACTGGCTACCACCAATCACATGTATGCAATGGGTATAGGATGTGTTGATGGATTGGGGTTGAACAAAACCTCAATCCAAGCCCAACTTGAACTTTTCTAATATGAGTCAAGAGTGTAGATGCAAAAGAAGTTGCCCAAGACCAACCACTGCTTGGATTGGCTTGTGTTTAACCCTTCCAAGTTGAGACCATGTTTGCTAGCTCCTAATGGCCTTGAAGATTTCCTTCCTTAACAGGGTAAGTTTTTGCTTAAATGTCTATAGAATTGAATTTTAGCTACATGATAACAAGTTATTTACAACAGAGATGATGATAAAGGAGTTGCAATCATGTCACGCCATCGGTATCCAGTTGAAATTTGTCGAGTTTTTGAGCGTACTGCCACTACTAAGTTGCAAGCAGCCCTTACATCTCCCAAGGAATCTGAGAGCAATGAAGCAGTCGAGGCCAGTGAGGGTGGAAATAAAGTGTCTGATGCGCCTAGAGAGAAGCAGGGTAACAACAAAGGTGTGAAGTCATCTGAGCCAAGCAAAAATACTAATGATGGTGCTCGTGCCAAGCAAGCGACCTTGAAGACTGTTCTTGGAGAGGCACTGGGTTATGGGCCTGCACTTTCTGAGCATATTATTTTGGATGCTGGTCTGATTCCAAACACAAAAGTTACTAAGGATAGCAAATTTGACATTGATACAATTCAGCGTTTAGCCCAATCTGTCACTAAGTTTGAGAACTGGCTAGAAGATGTTATCTCGGGTGATCAAGTTCCTGAAGGTTATATTTTAATGCAGAATAAAATTTTTGGAAAGGACTGCCCCCCATCTCAACCAGATCGTGGTAGTCAGGTTGTGGATGTGTTTTTTTTTCTTTATGTTTGCTAATACAGAGCAGAACTGTCATTTCCTTCCCTTTTTGCCTTGATATGATATAATCAAGTTCCACATATGTGTGAATGTAAACATGTTTGTTTGATTTGCCATTAGAGTAGTGTTATTCATTACGTGTTTTAATATCCTTTGCAGATCTATGATGAATTCTGCCCAATTTTGTTGAACCAGTTCAAATCAAGGGAGTTTGTAAAATTTGAGACTTTTGATGCTGCATTGGATGAGTTCTACAGTAAAATTGAGAGTCAACGATCAGAACAACAACAAAAGGCAAAAGAGGGCTCTGCCATGCAGAAACTCACTAAAATACGCGTGGATCAGGTCTTTAAATTATTCTCTGATATTTGAAGCCAATAGAATCATTTTCTTCTTTTAAGAAGAGTGGTTCATTTGCTTTCTAGCCTTTCAGCTAGTTGCTTGCTTGCAAGTTGCAACTATGTTATAGTGACTTGGGCAGCAAGCAATGAGAATCTAGCCAATGCATTAGTAGTTGTATGGGCATGCTATGGTCATTCTCTCTTTACATGTCAAAAGGTTCTCTGCTAGAAATATTATTCAGTATTTTATGATCATTGCCATGTGTTATAGTCTTTCAACTTGATGCTGTAGGAAAATCGTGTGCATACACTGAAGAAGGAGGTTGACCACTGCATTAAAATGGCAGAATTGATAGAATATAACCTAGAAGATGTTGATGCTGCCATATTAGCTGTCCGTGTTGCTTTGGCAAATGGTATGAATTGGGAGGATCTTGCCCGAATGGTGAAAGAAGAGAAAAAATCTGGAAATCCTGTAGCTGGCCTCATTGACAAGCTTTATCTTGAGAGAAATTGCATGACACTGCTGTTGAGTAATAACCTTGATGAAATGGATGATGATGAAAAGACACTTCCTGTGGATAAGGTGTGGCATGATGCAATTTTTTTTTTGCATCTTAATGCGTCATAATAACAGAACTGCTTATGTTTACTTCCATTTGAAGGGATGCATGGAGATTCTAAATTACCATTAAGCTTATCTTGTTGGATGTGACAGATGCTAATTTCCACTCTGGTTCACACCTGTCTGATCAAACAAATTACAGATCATGTAAAGGCCATATCTTTATTCTTCAAACTTGTCATCTCTTTTCTTTTCACTTTCTAGGTAGAAGTTGATTTGGCACTTTCAGCACATGCCAATGCTCGGCGGTGGTATGAACAGAAGAAAAGGCAGGAAAACAAGCAGGAAAAGACTGTTATAGCTCATGAAAAAGCTTTTAAGGCTGCTGAAAAGAAGACTCGCCTCCAGCTTTCACAGGTAGCTGAACATTGTAGTTGTTTTTCCCCTTTGATTTATTTTGTACTGATGCTATTTTCAAATTTTTGAATCATTAAATGCAGCTGGTCCTGAGTTATTGGCCCTTGGTATTATGTTACATGTGTGCTGTGAGGAGAGTTAGCACTTAACCATATCTTTGCTGAAGATTCACAGGAATGAATGATTAGGACCTAAGTTGAATGTTTATTAGCATCTAGTTTGATTCAAATGATCTGAACAACACGGCACTCTTTGTATGCTTCCTGTGTACCTTGTTGCGCTCTTTCTTTGGCACGTGTTTATAATATCTCACCATTACTTATAAAAAAACTAACACACTTGCCTCTCAGCACCAGAAGAATTACTACGCATGATTGTTTTTAATTATTGGTTGAGCTTAAATGAACCATTAAGTTGTCATTTCTCAATGGTCCTAGTCTGAATTTTCTCATCTATAATTGTGCAGGAAAAAACCGTAGCCACAATTTCACATATGCGAAAAGTTCACTGGTTTGAGAAATTTAATTGGTTCATCAGCAGTGAGAATTATTTGGTTATCAGTGGGCGTGATGCTCAACAGAACGAGATGATTGTCAAGCGTTATATGTCAAAAGGGGACCTGTAAGTAGATTTTCTCCATTAATAAACAAATTAACTCTAAGAAGAGAAAAAGGGCAAAAACCTTTATCTGTATGGAGAATATATCAAGGGGAAAAAAAGAGACGAAAAGAAAAGAGGTACTGGAAGTTAAGAGGGTTAAGGAAAAAAAAATGAGGCCCAATTCCAACCATTACTATGCCACAAAAAAAGAAGTTTCAGATTCATACATTTCAAATCAACCAACAACTCATCAACATTTTTGTTTTTCCAAAGGCACCTAAACACTGTTGCAGAATACTATTCCACTACTCTTCCTCGTAACTCCTATGACATGTTAATCCAACATTGACTCTCTATAAGTAGATGTTATTTTATAAAATCTCTTTCAAATCTTTCTGACAGAAGGATCCTTTAATGATTTACACAGAAGTTTAACATGTCCTAGGCCAAATATTCAACAAATAAAAAGATTTACTATGCATATTCATTAAATATTGATAAGTGATAGTCTATTATTTGGTTTTGTTTTTTGTCTGTTGTTGTAGTACTTATTTTATTTTAATTTGGTAATTTTTTTTTATTTTTTATTTTTTATCTGATACTTTTTCTTTGAATGAGAAAACTCAGAAGTCAGAAGAGATGTGTAAAGACTTAGAATTTCCAACTTATTGTAATACAGTCATCAGCATTTTGGTGAAAGTATTTCTGAAGCTTACTGGCTTTATTTATTTTTCTAATGCCAGTTAATTTCTTCTTCATTTTTTACTTTGTGGAAACCACCTCAGTCACACTTACTTATCTTATTCCCATACCTCTGCAATTTGTGATTTAATAGACCTGTTTCTCCTATTAACATCAGGGGAGGCCTTTTCTGCTTTATGAATTAATCTTCACAAATGTTTATTCTAAGTTATACTTTCTTGTCTCTTTTCATGTCAATCATGTACTTTGGTAGACGTTATTAATTCTCTGAGTTATGAAATGAGATTTAGGAATTTAGGATTAAAGGGAAATATGACTTTATGAAATGTGTCTTATCTAATTCATAGACCTCCATGATTTCAGCTTTTATCAGCTTGCTGTTATCCCTCAGCTGATTATTGTTATTATGGAATATAAATTGATCCAATAATGTGGAGTCTTAATATCCAAGTTTTTTTTTTAAAAAAAAAAAAAATCGGAAATCTTAATACCCCTGTTGTTTCTTCTGATATTGCTCATTTGATTATGAAACAGGTATATCCATGCAGATCTACATGGAGCTTCAAGTACTGTGATCAAGAACCACAAGCCTGAACATCCAGTACCCCCTCTTACTTTGAACCAAGCAGGATGTTTCACTGTAAGTTGGTCATCTTTCAATATTCTTTTGGTATTATTTCATTTTATTGTGTCTTAAGGTAGGAATGAACAGCATATCTGCACTCTGAATTATTTAGCTTACAATTTTTTTGTAAAATAGGTTTGTCACAGCCAGGCATGGGATTCAAAGATTGTCACAAGTGCTTGGTGGGTTTATCCTCACCAGGTCAGTAAAACTGCTCCTACTGGAGAATATCTTACAGTTGGGAGTTTCATGATCCGTGGGAAGAAGAACTTTCTTCCTCCACACCCTCTTATAATGGGCTTTGGCTTGTTATTTCGCTTAGATGAGAGCTCCTTGGGATCACATTTAAATGAAAGGCGGGTGAGAGGTGAGGAGGAAGGGGCACAAGATTTTGAGGAGAATGAATCTCTTAAAGGAAATTCTGATTCTGAGTCAGAGAAGGAAGAAACAGATGAAAAACGTACTGCAGAGTCAAAAAGCATAATGGATCCATCAACACATCAGCCAATATTAGAAGGCTTTTCTGAAATTAGTTCTGCTCATAATGAATTGACAACCTCCAATGTTGGATCCATCAATTTGCCTGAAGTTCCTCTTGAAGAGAGGAATATGTTGAATGGAAATGATAGTGAGCATATAGCTGATATTTCTGGAGGACATGTTTCTTCTGTCAATCCACAACTTGAGGATCTCATTGATAGGGCTCTTGAACTTGGATCTAATACTGCATCTGGTAAGAAGTATGCTCTTGAAACTTCTCAAGTTGATTTGGAAGAACACAATCATGAAGACAGAAAGGCTACAGTCAGAGAGAAACCTTATATTTCAAAAGCTGAAAGAAGAAAGCTCAAGAAAGGCCAGAAAACCAGTACTTCAGATGCGGGTGGTGATCATGGACAAGAAGAAATTGAAGAAAATAACGTCTCAACCAGTCAGCCAGACAAAGATGTCAAAAACTCACAGCCAGCTGGTGGGAAAATCAGCCGTGGGCAGAAGGGTAAGCTCAAGAAGATGAAAGAGAAGTATGCAGATCAGGATGAGGAAGAGAGAAGCATCCGTATGGCTTTACTAGCTGTGAGTACTTGCACTTTTCTTCCTGAGTTAGTTACCTGGACAAATACAGATAGTTTACTTCTACCCTCTCTTATTAGTTTACATTTCTGTATATTTCATTGCATTTGCCAATTTTTAAACATGTGAACGATAAACTCTCAACTATTTATTATTATATTTCCCAAGGAATAAAATGTTCATTCCCATGTTCTAATAATCCAAAAATTAATATTTGTGAATTTTCAGTCTGCCGGAAGAGCACACAAGATTGATAAAGAGAAAGAAAATGAGAATGCAGATACAGGCAAAGGAATGAAACCAGTTAATGGTATGTACTCCATATTCAGCCTATCATATGAGAAAACTAGAATCTCTGGCTTTTGCAGTTCACCAGAAATGGCATTAAAGGAAGAATCTTATTTTGGGGGTTAAAATATCATGTTTTAGTTACTTATCAAAAAAAATAAAAAATAAAAAAAATCATGTTTTAGTTATCATGCTTCCTTATGTTGCATCTAGTCCTTGTGTTCTTTCGAATCCATTTCAATGGATTTTGTGGTAGATCTGCACTATTTGTTTTTCTATAACTTACTCTAGAGTAACCGTGTATAATTTTACAATCTTCAGTACTTGGTATGTAAACTATTGGATTGTCTTATTAATCTCATCTGTCTCATGCATATGTATTTTTCATACTTAATCTGTGAAATTTTTTGACAGTAGTGACATTGTTCATTTTTTCATGATGTTTATATAATTTGAAATGATCTTAATAAATCATTGCTTATCTGCAGGCCCTGAAGAGGCACCAAAAATATGTTACAAATGTAAGAAGGTTGGTCACTTGTCCCGTGATTGTCCAGAACATCCAGATGGAACAATCCATAGCCACTCTAATGGAGTTGAAGATCGGCGTGTAGATTTAGACAATAGTGCCACTGAGATGGACCGAGTAGCCATGGAGGAAGATGACATTCATGAGATAGGTGAAGAAGAGAAAGGAAAATTGAATGATGTGGACTACTTGACTGGCAATCCACTGCCTAATGATATTCTCTTATATGCGGTGCCTGTCTGTGGTCCTTATAGTGCATTGCAAACATATAAATACCGTGTGAAGATAATTCCAGGCACAGCAAAGAAAGGAAAAGGTATTAACATGTTTGAATACTTTTGGGACTCACTTGCCAATAGAAAGGGTTCATTTGCCAAATTTTCTTTGAGATTTGACTCTTTCTTTTCTTTCTTTTTTCATAGCTGCAAAAACTGCCATGAATTTGTTTAGCCACATGCCTGAAGCAACAAGCAGAGAGAAGGAATTGATGAAAGCATGTACAGATCCCGAGCTGGTCGCTGCTATTATTGGAAACGTGAAGATTACAGCTGCAGGCCTTACCCAGTTGAAGCAGAAGCAGAAGAAAGGCAAGAAAAGCAGCAAAGCAAGTTAGTGACCTCGACACAGGGAAAAAGTTGGAAGGTTTCACTAATGGTTCTGGAGCTGCTTCTCTCATATCCGGCGGTCTATCTATGACATACAAGAATGCCTTACTTGGTTCAGATTTTGGGGGTCTCTGGGTTGGAGGAAAACTTGATTTTGAGTGTGGGTTAGTACACATACAATCATAGAGCATGTGAAAAAATTGTATCAACAATGAACAGAGCACCTCCAGATTATGGGGGCCTTTGAATAGGAAATGGGTAGATTGGCTTTCATTTTCTTCAGACTCAGTAATTTATATCCATCTTTCTACCAGTTAATTACTAAATAATGTTGTTCAATACATGAGCAACAGCCATAAAAAAAAAGGCTTACATAGAATGTGCCACCAGTTTTCTGGACGATTTTTCATGTGTTAGGGACTGGTTAAGGACTGCTCATTTAGTGAATTGTAATTGGAAATATTAAAGATCATTAAAACAGTGTTTTCATAGGGTGAACACCAGCAATCCATAGAACTATGGCAGTTGCTGGGGGCATGAATAGTAATAAAATTGAAGAGAAGAAGGGATCTATTAAGCTACGGGAGTTGAGGTATGTTTGCAACCCTGACAAGCAAAATAATGTAACTGAAAAAAGAAAAATCAGGTCGGCACTGTGAAACTATCAATCAAGAGTCTTCAGCAGGAGGAACATCACTTAGATCTAGACCCTCTGCTGGCAAGTCGGCGGAAACGGGGCCCAAGATTCCATCCGAATTGAGAGTTAATCCACTCTGCAAAAATGAGGCAAAGAGGTTAAAATTAGATGGATTATCCTGATGAACACAAGATCTATCATGCTTATCGAGCAGTTACAAGAAGCTAAGAACTGCAACATTTACCATAAATTTTTTTTTTTTGGCCATTTCTGATACCATTAGGCCAATTTATAAACTCACTGATAATGGGGCTAGAATCAGGAAAAAAATCAATGTGGGTAAGCCCAACATTGGTTTGATTAAGGATTGTAACAGTGGAAACAAACAACGAAGGAATAAATAAGACACTGCACATACAATAATTTTAGCAGCACTAAATGGAAAGCACGCACCAGGGCCTTTATTAAGTATGGAGGCTAAAACTTTAATTTGGTTTGTCAAATTATGGCCTCTCATGCATCCTTCTGTCTCTTCATTTTTACCTTTCCACTTGGGAAAAAAAAATAATTATGTAAACAATAGCAGTTAAAATACCTCAGGTTGGAATCTTAGCATGTCTGCCCGAGCCATAGCTTCTGCTTGAGCTATTCTCTGCCTGAATGTCTGAGCCATCTCCTCCGCCTGTTAGAACAGGGTTAAGAGCCAAGTATTGTTAAATCACTGGATTTCAAATAGGTAGAGGAGCAACACACATGTGTGGTTTATAGGTGAAGTAACAGAACAAAAACCAAGCTTTCTACACCCTCTCAGAATATGAGCTCAAAGCACCCTAATATATATATATAACTAATACAACCAGAGGTTACCAACCTCTATTTCTATTCATAAAAAATGATTACAACTATTTGAAAGGTTTTTCTAAAAGAATTACCTTCTCAAAAACAAGCTTTGGATTGCGAATCATGTCTCCAGGGGTAGGTTCTAACTTCTTAGTTGAGAGACTTACACGGCCTCTCTCACGGTCGTGGCTCAGGATCATAACCTACAGCAAGAGAAACACAAAAAATAAATACATACATTTATTTATCTGTAGGGAGTGGAAGAAATTTGGTGACAGTATTGACAGTATATTATAGGCAAACCTTGAGGATGTCACCAGGTTGAAGAACTGTGGCAATATCTGAGACACGATCATGACTGATCTGACTGACATGAAGAAGGCCATTAATTCCACCAATGTCGATGAAGGCACCGTATGGTTTCAGACTCTGAACAGTTCCAGTAACCACTGATCCGATTCCTAGCTGTGCCTGGCTGTCTGCCATGGCCTTGCGGTTGCTGAGAACAAGCCTAGACTGTTCCTCATCAACCTCCACAAACTTCACGGGAAGTTCTTTATCAAGAAGCTCTTCAGCAGTTGTTTTCTGATAAATCCATGAGGATATAATAACAAATTCAGGATTTGCAATATTTGGAAATTTCTTGAATAATCTTAAGAATTTGTAAAAACATAAGTATCGTGCATAACAAAGACTGAACTATATACAAGCTTATGATATGAGGATACTTCCTATCAACATCTGGGTGCTGGACTGGTTTGGATGCTCATAAAATGACTCCACTTTTATTCACTTAAGAAACAAGGAAAAGAATGTGATACATCCTGCCTTTACATCATGAGATCCATCATAAAGTTATTGACCAGATGGTGTCTAGTGTCAATGGATTGGATGATTGTGGGTTCATTCTACCTCATGGCAAAAGAGGGGGAATTAACATAGCGTTTTCACATATATCCCTGTGTATAAAGTTTTGAGGCAAAGCTATTTTGTGAGAGCATGATACCACCAATGTATGCATCTATAGATCATAAGCTGAGAGGCACGGGATTTTTAAAGACTGCCATTGCGACTTCTTTGCTAGAATGTAGAATTTTGCAATAATGCATTCAGTTTCTCAAAGGAAAAAACATACGGAGAAAAAACAATTAGCATAGACAATGTTCTAGCCATGTTGGAGAGCTTACTGATGATATCTGTGAGAAAGGAACAAACCCACGAAGACCCTCCACCAATGCCACCACTCCACCTTTATTTGCACCTACAACCTGCACATAAATCCCAAGACAACAAAATTATTTATTTATTTATTTACTTGAATGGAGAATTTCTACAGTCGAAATAATGCAAATGAAGACTTTCACAAACAATTAGTTGAACTTGAAGAAGGTATCGCATAACATTTGATTTACGAGTATCAAGAATAATAATCCCTATGATCCAAGACATAGTTTATATAACTCATTATATAACAAAAACATCTATTGAGTAGAACCTTACTGTATAACAAAAATGGAAACAAAGTAAAAAATCAAATAGTTTGTGTGCAAGAACCCACCTTACCCTTCACAACAACATCCTCAGCCTGAAGCTGTCTACATCGTTCCCATGCAAGATCATACTGGATTGACCTTAAGCTCAAGATCAAGCTATCATCAGCTTCATTTTCACCAATAATCACAAACTCCTCCCTCACACCAGGAACAATCCCAGCTTCTTCTACGTGTTTTATTTTGTGAATGCATGCCTCATAAACCGGCAAATATGCTGAAGATTTTGCAGTAATGTCTACAAGTGCCCCATTGGTGTCGGTGCAAAACACCGTTCCCTTAACCTGAAAATGAATTGCATAAACATCATCAACTACAAGCCTTACTCATGAATAGAACTAGGCATGGACAGGATATGGAAGTACTGAAATTGAATTCCTTCTGATAACAGAATTCCCTAGAGATAAGAAAAACACATTATGCCCATAAAAATCAAACTTTGCTGAAATCCAGCATCACAAACAAAAAATAGTTTGCCTTCTTTTGCCCCACTCTTTCTCCTAACCAAATGGAGCCTCACTGCCTAATCCTCTGTTTGGCTGCTAAGAAAATAGAACTATACTAACCTTACCCAATAACGAATTTCACATAAAACCCACAAAGCATTCCTCATTCAAGTTCGCACCCATCAAAATTCAAGCCATTTTCTACTAAAACAAGTCATAAAATTAAAAATTATAGAAAGCCCACTAATTGTTTCTCATTCAAGTTCATACCCATCAAAACTCAGATACATTTTCTACTCATAAATCAAAAGGATAAAATTAAAATTTAAGAAAACAAAAGGGGAGGGCCTCCAACCTTGGTGCCAATTTCGGAATTGAAGTCGTACTTGTCGAGAGCGGAGTAGAAATCGTCGGCAGAGAAGGAGACACCTTCAGTTGGAGCAGTACGGCATCGCTCGTAGGCGTCTTCAAACATTTCTTTGAGCTTGAGCCTCTCTTTGGTCTGGGCATTTGAGATTGCCACAGCGGAGACTATGCGAACAAAGCTGGGCTTCTGGGGTTGTTTTGGAGAGAAGGGTTTGGAAAGGCGTGAAGAAGAGATAGGTGGGCACCTCAGCCCTGTGAATTGCTGTGCCAAACACGCCATTTCTATCTGTATTTTGCTCTTTGAGACTCAGAAATGGGGAAATGTTTCTTTTTGTTCGTTGTGTTAGATAAGGTGCGTGGATGGGGTTACAATTGATCATGGGTGGCAGAGATGAGTGGACCGGAGCTCCACCTATTACTGAATCTGACGGTCTGGATTAGGTTTAGGATTTTGTTAAAATTATTTTGATAATTAACCATGTTATTTAAGATAAAATTTTGATGGATCACAAACAGGAGCCTTGCTCTTTAAAAACCCTTTATAATAATGTTCTTTTAAAAAAATTAATTAAAAGAAATTTTTTTGATATTGTGTTTGAGCAAAAACATGAGTGCTGTTTTTTTAAAAATCAAATAAATCATGTTGGTATGAAATCAATGGTTGAGAGTTTTATCTAAAACAAAAGAATTTTTTTTTTTTGGAATTTTTTAAACATAGTATTATTACTCATATATATATAAAGACACGTTAATAAGAAAAAAATTCCTCAATTATTGCTTTAACCATTGCCATTATCTTTAACATTCCTCTCAAGCTAAGAGTGGAAGATGACAGCATATTAAACTTAGCTTTAAGTCAATCAAAATGAGGAAGGATATTGACTTTGTGAGCATGTATGCCTAGTTTTTTTTAGTAAAGATCAAGGATGACACTAAGAGATATGGTGCTTAAGTTATCAGACCATAGAATTGGTGTTCTAGTTTACATGGTTTGATTTCTTTCAAAAGGGATTGGAACCAAGCAACTTCAACAATTTTATTTGCTAAACTTTTATATTATGCCTTCGTGCTTAACCTTGAGATTGTGTGTGTGACTTAAGTTTTTGCCAAGAAAGATGTAGTAGCATGGAGTAGATTTCTTTTCATTTGGGTTAATATCGTTGTCTAAATGCACTATGAAGAAACAAAATATTTGACTTAGGGAGATGTGAACATAGTTGATAGTTACTTTTAAGTATCTCAATATCCTTTTGATAGCTTTCTAGTGCATATCTATAAGGGTTTGCATCAACCAACACACTTTATTTATAATGTAGGATATTTTAGGTCTTGTTTTTATATATAGTAGCATCTTTAAAAGGATCACTACTTCTAGTAGAAGTTGAACTCCATTGATTATTAGTGTTGAAATTGCTTTTGGTATTTACTATTTTTCTTGTAGGGTATGTTTTGATATATTTTAATTGTGAAAGAACCAAGCCTCTATCTTTGGCATAGTTTACTTTTATTCCCATGAAGTAGTTTAGGTAGCCAAATTCCTTGAGAGAGATTATGATTTAAGCCACCAATGAGTATTTTTATTTTTATTACATCGCTCTCAGTCATTAATATGTTATCAACATAAACCATAATATAGATGTTACTAGTTTTACTAGGAAATAAAGATTGAATTGATTTTCATAATTGGAACGCTGATTGCTTTAAAGAGAGTTTTTAGCCTTTTAAACTAAGGTCAAAAAGTTTGTTTTAAGCCCTATAGAGTGTTTAGTTTGCATACCAACCGATTCTCTTCGTGTTGTTTCTTAACTCGAGTAACTATTCAATGTAAACATTTTCACATTAGACACCATTAAGAAAGACATTATTTACATCAAATTGTCTTATCCTCCAATTCCAAAACAATACAATTGTCTAAACCAATTTGATACTCACTAGCTTAATTACCAAACTAAAAGTTTTTAAAAAAATCAAAACCATCTATTTGGTGGTAGCCTTTTGATATTAATTGGCTTAATATTTAACTAGAGTACCATTAGGATTCCTTTTAATCTTGTACACTCATTTACATCCTACAATTTACTTGTTAGAAGGCAATGACACTAACATTCAAGTTTTCTTCTTCGATAAAACATCGAATTCTTACTTCATAACAACTTTTTGGTTTTTATCTTGTAATCTTCATTTGCTATAGTCAATTTTTTATGACTTAGATAAGTTGTAATGAATGTTTTAGGCATAAAGATTCCACCCTTGATAAAACCTCAATTGCATTTTAAGTAAACCTTTTGGTCCTAAGAGTGGATAACATAGCAATAAACTACCTTGACAAAGGAATAGTTAGGCTTTTTTGTGGAACAACTTCTCAAAAGGTAACTTTCCATGAATGATTGATATTGACAACTTCTTGATAAGATATACCGTAAAGGAGTGAGCATTATTCCAAAATTTTAATGCTAAAGATGCTTGAGCAAGTAAAAGTGAGGCTCATTTCTATAATATGCTTATGTTTTCATTCAACTATTCCATTTTATTTAGATGTTTTCAAAAAAGAAAGTTACTTAATATCTTGTAATATTTTCTTCAATTGGATCAAAGTAAATTGATTTTCTTATTTAAAATAAGTTTATCTTGACTTTCGAAATGAAAAAATGTTTGACATACCTCTTATTTCCATTTTAAAATGTAAATGGAAGAGCTAACATAACATTTGAATCCATTTCTTGAAGTGATGGAAGAAGTTCCCAAAGATTAGAATATATCAAATGTAAGGGTAAACTTGGAGTTTATTGCTCTTTCCCAATTGACAAGAAAATAAAAATGAATCTGCACATTGATCGAAAATGGAACATTATAGCACAATAGAGCTTTCGTAGGCATTGAAGAAGGATGAGACTTGACTATTACAAGAAGACACTAAATTTAAAAGACTAAAGGACAACTAGAGTGGATTGATTTCTTAGACAAATCTGAAGCAGGATGACTTGATTGGACTGATGAACTAGAGTGGACCTTGGATAAATTGAATGTATACAAGCCTTCATGTAACCTCCCTTGGAGTAGCTTCCCATTGCTTGGTCTTCCACAATGCAAACATTTGGGTGCAAATTGACTAGCAATACAAACCAAGTTTCTTGTGATTTTTGGAACATGAAGAATGTTAGGAGAAGGCAAGACTCTTGAATTACTATGATCACTAACAAAAGAAGAACTAAGTATAGTATGTAGGCAAAACCTACTACATTGCCCATCATAATTTTGTAGTTACCATTGTACTTGGATCCAAAGCTCAAAAATTTCAATCATGAGTCATATGGTTGGTTGCTCCTGAATATGGGAACCAACTCTTTGCAGGGAGCAAATCTAGAGCAGCCACCATTATTGCAATTATATGCTTAGTGTTGTTTACATTTGGACGAAGGAGCAGCTTTAAAGTGTGTTTCATAGTGTTTTTATTCAAAATGTTTTATTTAAAAGTATTTTAAAAAGAATTACCTATCAATTATTTAGAAAAAAAACACTATAAATAATTTTTTAATATTATAAGTATTTTTCAATATTTTTAAAGTATTTTTTAAATTTTATTGAATACTTAGAACTTGTTTGGTAGTGATTTTAGAAAGTACTTTTAATATTTTTAATATTTGAAATTTTTTATCATTAAAGTATTAAAAATGTTAAAAACGCTTTTTAGAATTACTCCCAAACGCACTCTTAACTTTCTTTAAAAACACTTTTAAGCTAAAAACGTTCATAAAATTATTGTCAAATCCACTTTTAAACTTCTAATTCAAAAAGTGTTTTTGAAAAAAAAAAAAACATTTTAATAAAATTTAAAAATAAACTTTCAAAAAATTAAAAAATCATTTATAATATTTTTTTTTTTTTTGAAAAAACACTTGATACCCAGGACAATACTTTCAAAGAAAGTAATTTCACTCAAACATTACCAAGAAAAATAGTATCCAACGCACTGTTGATCTTGAATCTAGTGAAGTTGAGGTTCAATCGTGTAATAGCAATTCCAATTCTCCATAGTTTGACCATACTTCCCATAAAGCTGGAACCCATTGCAACCTCCTTTTCCCCTTCCGTGATTCCTTTGATAAAATTGATTACAAGAAGAATTGAACTTTGGTTTTCCACAATTCTTCCATAGTTTGATGAGCATTGAGCTTGTGGCTTTGACACCAACAAAGAAAAGAATTTTGAGTGCATCTTTTGCATATCCTAGCAAGGAGAGCTTCATACAACTTCCCTTAACTATTGCCTCAATTCCTGCCATCATCTCTAAGCTATTCTAAATAGGATTTATATTTCAGATCATGGGCATTTCTCAATTTATTTAGTATTCAATTTTAGGCTATAAATTTAAATGATTTCTCATTTTTCTATTTTTCAAAAGATGTAGAATCTTTTCTCATATTTTTGCGAGGGGTCTAACCATGAGTACAACCCAATCTCAACAATAAGAGTTAGTAAAGATAATATATATAAAAATGATTCCTATAGTTAAAAGGACTAAAGTTTTAAATCCTTTATTGATGTTGGTTATAGGCAAGTTTAGCACTAGTAGCCATAGTAATTTTAACTCTAAAGTGGAGTTTATTTTTTGGCTGAATAGAAAAAGATAAAATATTTGGTTTTTTCTATGATCTATTAAAAGTAACTCATTAACATCGATCAATATAATTAAATTAAACTCATTGATAACAAGTTCACTTGAATTATATTGGTTAATATTAACAAAGTATTTTTAGTTGAATAGAAAAAACTCAAATAACTCCATGTTTAACAACATTGGAGCACAAACCCAACCAATTAATAGTATGATCCCATGGTAAATGAAGGGATTGAGGTGAGAAATTGAGCGACCCATCCAAGGTGGAAGGGACAAGGTGATAAATATACACCAAAGCATATTGATCAATTTATCTAAGGTCCAATCATAACCTTTTTATAACAACCTTTTAACAAGCTTTATGGTACTAATTGATGACCTTAAACAATGGATTATGAGCATGTGGTATATATATTGAGGCTTGATCATAAAGTACACCAAACAACTTTTTTTTTTCCAAAATCATAAAGCAGTGAAATCAAAGAAATTCCATCATATATTCCATGCTTTTTTTTTTCCAAAATCATAAAGCAGTGAAATCAAAGAAATTCCATCATATATTCCATGCATTTCATGAGTTCCTTAACGATGTCAATTGCCAATTCCGAATATTCCGGGGCACGTAGGTGCATGTTCCTCACTTTTTCCTTTTTCAAACAAATACAAAAAGTTTCTTGGCCACAACATCTCACACTCTCTAGCATTTCCCTCAGCACTCACTAAAGTTTTCATGCAACCAAAGAAACACTTATTCCACACGAAATCCTCCACTCCAATTTTCAACAAGTCTTGGATTCCACAGCTGGCCCTCCTTTCTCCCTTCTGTCTTCTCTCTTCATCCCAAATCATTCACTTAGATTCCAACTTTTGAAAAAGCATTATACCATCCCAAAGAACAAAAGAATTTTCCCTTTACATGTGCCTTCTCCTCCAAAGCACACACCCTTCCCACGTTCAACACGACAGTGGTATATTATCATCATTCCCATCATCCTGTCAGCTTCTTTCCCTCACCATCATTGTCACTATTTGTTTGAATATGGTTGATGTAATAGTTTCAAGCAAGGAGTTCAAGTATAAGTTATAACAAATATGTTGAGCTGTAAAAAACGACATGGCATGTCTTCATCTTTTATTCAATGATGGGTTGGGTTGGTGCTGTCCAGCCTCTTCTACACTACTCTCCTATGTATAGTATTTCAATCGTGTGGTACATATACTTCTATGTATATCATCGTAAAAACTACGACTCCGTGATATGACGATACTAAAAAATGATAGAAATTTTAATAAGTTTAATATGATAATTATTATATTATCATATCATCGCAAAAATTACAATTTCAAGTGATATAGTGTAATAATGACTCAAAAATGATATGAATTTTAATAAATTTGAGTTAGACAATTATTTTGCTGTCGCGAAGGTATTAACCCATATCACTTTGCTTGATGAAAGGGTCATATTCATGCCTAATTGATTGATGTGTTGGAGTCATATTCATGTTTGACTTATCAACTCGTTCAACATACTTAACCTATTTATTTAATAAGATCAAAATCATTTATTTTTTATCTAATCATTTATGAATTTTTAACCCATATAAATTTATTAATGAATATTTAACCATTGGAGATTGATTAACTAATTAAAATCAAATTTCATATATTTCAAAAATTAAAAATTAAATAAGATTCTAAAGAGGAGTAAAATTAAAAGTTTAAATAATTTTAATTAATTTAATTTAAATCCTACGAGATTGTCTCTTACATACCATAAACTGATTAAACTCATATTAAATTAAATCAATAAAAAATAATTAAAAAAATCCAGGATGCCTCATGCCATGAATCCACATCATCATTACAATTTAATTTTTGTAAATTTAGCATTCATTAATGGACTACACTTAGTATAAATTGACTTTTGAGAAGTTTATTTATTCATCAATAATTTTATTTAAATCATTTATGATTTAAATTTAAAATGATATATAAAATTATTTTTTATGTTTAATAATACTTTTATAATATTAATATTAGTGCTTAAGACTTGGGATTTTAGCTTCATTTTGCGCAAAAATAAGAAGTTATCTAAACGGATTATATATAATAAGACACGTGGCAAACGGGGCACACGAATCTCTTTGATTGGAGCCCACGAGGCTTCGGCCGCTACACCTTTGAATGCCACGTGGTATACTTTGGCTGCCATGTAGCGGATCTTTGTTGTGGCCTTATCCAAACCATCGACTTTTAACTTGATAAGCCCAAATCTCAAATGAAATCAAAGCCACACATCACTTGTACACGCAAATAACACATTTGTACTGTACTCACACCGGAATTTAGCTCTATTACCACGTGGGACAACAAGAAGTTAACCGTTGGATTTAAAGATTATTTTGTTTTTTAACAGAATTTTTTTTCTTTTTTAATCATCTTTCAGCGAGTTCCATACTTAAAAATCATGGAAAGTGGATATACTAGAGGACCCAATTCAGGAACAAAAATCAAAGCACTTTGGGAAATGATTCTCATCCACTTGGCCGGTATCTCAATCTTCAATCTTTCAAATTGATTTCTCTTCCTCTGCGCCTTATATAAGGAGGTGCAGCTCCCTCCTCCAAAACCCAACATTCCCTCATCTTCTTCTCTGGTTTTCCTTGTTGTTTTAGTTTCAGACTCTCAGTGCAGTCATGGATGTAACTACTGATAGAGCATACGTCACTTTCTTAGCTGGAAATGGCGACTATGTGAAGGGAGTGGTGGGGTTGGCAAAGGGTTTGAGGAAGGTCCGGAGCCTGTACCCACTAGTGGTGCCTGTTCTGCCTGATGTGCCGGAGGAGCACCGCCAGATTCTGAAGTCACAAGGGTGTATTGTGAGGGAGATTGAGCCTGTGTACCCGCCGGAGAACCAGACCCAGTTTTCCATGGCTTATTACGTCATCAACTACTCAAAGCTTCGTATTTGGGAAGTAAGATTACGTTTTTTTGCCTTCCATATTATTACTTTTGCATGGACATGACTGTAGCTGATTGGAAGCAAATTGTCATGAACTTAGCCCTTTCCTGACCATTTGTGCGTCATTTTAAAAACAAATTTGTTTTCAATGAAATTCATTGTTTTCATGAATATTTTGAGAGAAATAATAATGGCGAAAAGATAGTAGTGTAATGAAGATCATTTCGTTAATTAGAACCATTTATGGAATAGAATATTTTTCCCATATATATATATATATATATATTTTATATGTTTGACTACTGTTTTCTTAGTCTTTCCGTCACCACAAATTAATTTATATAAATTAATCGTGATTTGGGATTTATTCAATGCTTTGATCGGCCATGATAGATCTTTCTTTACTAAATGTAATCTGTTTCCCATAATTTTTCTCATTGTTTTGATTGACTTTCTAGTGTTGAAATTTTGAAAAGCACTTTTGGAATCATATTAAAAATTTTCATGTAATCAATTGTTGCAGTTCGTGGAGTACAGCAAGATGATATACTTGGATGGAGACATACAAGTATTCGAAAACATCGACCACCTCTTTGACTCACAAGACGGCCATTTCTATGCTGTGAAGGACTGTTTTTGTGAGCAGACATGGAGTCATTCCACCCAGTACAAAATTGGCTACTGTCAGCAGTGCCCGAACAAGGTGGAGTGGAAGGCCGAGCTTGGCCCTCCACCGCCGCTCTACTTCAACGCCGGCATGTTCGTCTTCGAGCCCAGTCTCTCTACCTACTCTAATCTCCTCGACACTCTCAAAGTCACCCCTCCTACTTCATTTGCCGAGCAGGTAGATTCCCCTCCTGATTGGCTGCTTTTCTTCTATGTTACTTTAGTAGAAGTGTTTTCTCTACTTTGAATTTTTCGTTAAAAGCACTTTTGGTTTGTGTTGTGCAGGACTTTCTGAACATGTTTTTCAGAGACGTCTACGTTCCAATCCCTTCTGAATACAACCTTGTGTTGGCCATGCTGTGGCGGCACCCCGAAAATGTGGACCTCACCAAAGCCAAAGTGGTTCACTATTGTGCGGCGGTGAGTGATTAACACAACTTGTACGACAAAATTATAAAGTCAACCCATGACTAATGAAAATGTCAAAAGTCAACCGTAAATTGATCAGAACCTCAATTTTTTTTTTGTACTTAATAAACATTAATTTTGTTGTGATTACTTCTTTAATCAGGGATCGAAGCCGTGGAGGTTCACAGGGAAGGAGGAAAACATGGAGAGAGAAGATATAAAGGAGTTGGTGAGGAAATGGTGGGAAATATATGAAGATGAGACATTGGATTATAAGACAAGCTTGAAGGATCATGATGACGAGAAGCCAAGCCAGGATGCGCTTCTTACCGCAATGTGTGAAGCTGGGCTTGTGCCCATCAGGCCCGCTCCTCGAGCTGCATAGATGCGGGCATGCATGGCTGGTGACTATATATAGAAATATTTATGCAGTTTAAGTGGGCAGTTTGTTGTTGGGATTCGAGTGTTCTATGCTTCCATGAAGCTGTCTATCTAATCTACTACCTGTTAACTGTTATGTAATTTATACATGGCAAATAAATAAAAGTTTGAAGTATTTTTGGTATTTTCTTTGAAATTTCAGGGTTGGTTTTTTTCTTTTTTTAATTTTTATTTTGAAGATTCTGTTTCACAGTTTTCTCCTAAAATTTTGACAAAATTTATGATGTTTCTCTGAAAACCACTTTTAGAGAAAATATAGTTAATATTATTATTGATTTTATAGTGGAGGAAGAATAGAGGTTTTTTTTTTTTTTTTTTTTTTAATCCAAAATATAGATGATTCAGTGAGTGTTTGAGAATTTATATTTTGATTTTTTTAGTTAGTTTACCAATCCTTTTTGCATATGTCATCCAGAGCCATGACCACTATCTTTGGTAGCATCAATTAATTCAAAATTTAATTTGAAAGTCATATTTTGATTTGGACACATTCAGGGTGCCCCTAATGTTTTTTCTTGTGTGGATCCTATTTCAATAGGAATTTAATAAGTCAATCCTGCTATATTGAAGTTCATGTATTGCTTGACATAAAGGAGGTAATGGATTTGTTTGTCTTTTGTTGAATCTTTTTCACAATTCAATACATAATTTGATAAATTAATTTTTTTTTTCCATGGAAATTTGAGTTGGAATTGGAATAATGATTTTTTATAAGGAAATTGCCTCCTTTTTTTATATCTATAATAGGTAAATAAAATAAACAATTTAAAAGGTATTTTTGAAATGAGTAATAGAAAACTAGCATTTGATTTTGTATGCTAATACAAATTCCAAGATCATTTATGTAAAATACAAAATGATGAAATATTAAATAAATTTTAGTAAAACACCAAAAGGAGTAATTGAAGTAAAACCCTTAATTATAATTTTTAAGAAAATACTATAAAAAAAAAAAGTAATAACAAAGAGGTTTTCAATTGATAGGTGGCAAAAGCAAATTTTTAAATGTTCCATTTTAAATTTGAAGCTCCCAATTTCTTGATAAAATGTGTGGACAATTAAAAAGGGTGTCTCAATCAATAATTTGTTAGACAAACAAGTAAGGTGGCAGGGAGAAAGGATAAGAGTATCACTGTATCATAGAGTAGAATGGAAGAGGGAAGAGGGAAAGGGAGTGGTGAAGCACGTATTGCTGGCAAAATTCAAAGATTCAACCCCACCCGACCAGATTGAGGAACTCATCAAGAGCTACACCAACCTTGTCAGTCTCATTCCTCCCATGAAAGCCTTCCACTGGTACTTGTCTTCCATCTAAATCAATTATTTTGCTTCATTTTCTCCCTTTCATTGTCATTTTCTTGGGATTTCTTAGCTTTTGTGGGCTTTCCGAAATGGGTCTTGTTTCTAGCAAAATGGTTCCTTCATGTTACCATGCCTACTTAAAACCATAAAATAATATGGTAAATTATAAGTGATTAAAACACTGGTTTCTAATGTTCCACCATAATTCTAAAGCTCTAAAACTTGTGACATGTTGTGTAATGTAACAGGGGCAAGGATGTGAGCATTGAGAACATGCATCAAGGTTTCACTCATGTTTTCGAGTCCACCTTCGAGAGCGTGGAAGGCATGGCAGAGTACGTATCTCATCCAGCCCACGTCGAAGCTGCAAATCGGTTCCTGCCCCACCTGGAGAAAGTCATTGTTTTGGACTACAAGCCCACTGCAGTCCATCTCTGAACCAAAAGGCAGATGACAATTACCAATTATCCGGCCAGTTTAATCTCTTATAAAAATGCAGACTGGATGGTGTCGTGGTATTTGAATTTTTGAGTCAATTTCTTTAGTGAATTTTGAGGTCGATGGTCTTGTTTGATATTGTGAATTTGGAGTATTAATTGGAAGATAGTTGGAATATCCGCTTCCAATCCAAAATCACTTCCGTTTCCAATGAAGTACAACTCCTGCGGTTGAAAAGAATGGAAAGGTCTGAGAATGCTCAAAGCCTAAAAGGTGGATGGTGTAACGAAGATTCTATGGATCATTTCATTAACTAGAACCATTTATGGGATTTAACTCATTTATATAAATATTAAATAATTTAAATATATATAAAAAAATTATTAATTTTAATTATATTTAACTTTTTTTTTTTTCATATTTTTCGTAATAAAATAGAAAAAAAACATTATTTTAATACTTTTTTTTTCTTAATATTTTTCCGAACCAAATATAATAAAACATTAAAAAGAAAAACAAATGGGTTTTCATTAGATAGATGGCAAAACCAAATGTTTAAACGTTCCATCTCAAATTCTGGGCCCCCAAGTTCTTGATAAATGTGTACAAGAAAGTGTAGCAATCAATGAAAAAAGAAGTGTAGCTTGTGAAGTCTAAACTCCTTGGTAAGCATGCATACAATAAAAAAACTTATCAATTAGTTAAAAAAATTGTATAAATGCTCATTTTGTCACATTTTTTCTATTATCAATGAAAATGATCACGTGACTTGTCTGATTTTTTATTTTTTATTTTTATTCTTAGTTTGAATTTTTCTAAAATTAAAATAAATATTAATTGAGAGTATCCTTCAAATTTGGAGTGAAAGTTAAAAATTCACTTTTTATATTAAAAAAACATTTCCATACAAATAAATAATTTGAGGTAAAAAATAATTTGTATATTAAGGAAATCTTTTTGTATGTAAGGCAATAAAAAATGATAAATTTTTCTAAAGGATGAAAATTGGTTACCTTTTCCAATTGGATTTTCATCTCAAATCATTCTTGCAGTACTTTGTAGATGATTGGCTGACAGCTTTTTAGATAAGCAAGCAAGGTGGCACAGAGAAAGGGGAAGAGTCCTAAGAGAGAGTAGAATGGAAGAGGCGAAGGGGGTGGTAAAGCACGTATTGCTGGCAAAATTCAAAGATTCAACCCCACCTGACCAGATTGAAGAACTCATCAAGGGCTATGCCAACCTTGTCAATCTGGTGCCTCCCATGAAAGCCTTCCACTGGTACTTCTCTTCAATCTGAGTCAATAATTTTGCTTCATTTTTCTCTGTTTCATTGTCATTTTCTTGAGATTTCTTAGCTTTTATGGGCTCTTCCAAATGGTTATTGTTGGGGATTCGGTTTTGAGTGAGTTGTTATTCTCTTGAATCTATATCAGTTGTTTTCTTGGGATTTCTTGGATTTTTGTGTGATCTGCCAAATGGGTATTGTTGGGGATCCGGTTTTGGGCACAACCCAGTAGTTTTAATTGGGAATTGAGTGAGTTGTGTGGCATTTTTCCACTATAAGTTTCACTACCAAATGCTCTGGCAATCTTTATTTATGGTGTCATCTTCTGGATCTGGTGATTTTACTTGTTTGAGTGTTTTCTTTTTGGGAATCAGAAGAATTTGTGGCAAGTATCTGGGGGTTATCAGCAATTTTGTTGATCGGGTTGAAAATTTACACTCTGCACATACTAATTAATGTAATCTGACCCACTTTTTGGCTTGATTCAAATCGTAAGTAGCATAAAATTATCCAAACACATTCCTGGAAAATTTCATAAATCATCAAATTATGTGGATGGGTGATTCTTGGATAGATTGGATCCATGTATCTGTTGGATTTGCTGGAGTTTTTCTTCAGATTTTGTATTGAAGACTCGGATGAAGTTGATTGACTTAGGTTGGGTTTGAGAATCCCCTTCTAAATTGTTGAACAATGTCGGTAGGGTGAATGCTTGAGGTGCCTCTCTTTGTTGTTTGTAGTGGTGTGGGCTTTCTGAAAGGAGCCTAATACAATTGTTTCCAAAGGGGTATTAGGATGAGTTGCAGCTGTTTCACAGTAGGCGTTTAGTCTTGCTTCTTGGTCTCCCATATTGGGCAACATTTGATTTATGAATAAACCTTAGAAAACCCGAAAGTTTGTTGGTGCTTCTTTGTATATATATATATTTTTTAAAATTTTATAGAAGTTCAGGAACATCTGGTCCTATATTGAGAAGAAAGTTCCAAATTTTCAAATAATTATCATATCATGTGTTGAAAAAACTTCACAGGTGAAATATCAGTTGTCTATACTCTATAGAATGCTTTTTAGCATGCCTAAAAGGAAAATAAGTGAAGATAATTTAGTGCTTTGGCATGTAGCTAGAACCAAAATATTCCTCTTTTAGCTTGACAATATATGCTGCAGGACTTTTTTCTGAAAGTGATTTTTTTAAAGTTAGTAAGCACGTCTTGAGAACTCTCATCAAGATGGTGCCAGCTTTCTTAGCAATCAAAACCTCATGTACATGTTTAGATTCACAACAACTAAAACCAGGTTACCAAATCATAGTTTCGGTACTTCTAAGTTTGATGTGAAAGTTAACCTTAAAGTTTGATTAGAAGTCACTCTTTCTTTTGTGGCTTCATTTATGTGAAAGATGCCCTTTGAGCACCTGGATGGAATTAGAGTCTGTGTCTAACACGATTTAGAACCCATTTGACCATGTTTTTAGAAAATACTTTGTTTAAAAAGCACTTTTGGAAAAAAATCAAGTATTTGACAAAATTTAGAAAACATTTTTACAAAATTGAAAAATCACCTGTAGTATTTCTTGGGAAAGCACTTGATAAGTGATTCTCTAAAAAACATTTCTAACGAAAACACTTTCACTAAAAATACTTAAAATAGAAATATTGTCGACCCACTCTTAGTAGGTCATCTGCATAACATGCTTGGATTTTCATAGGTTTTCTTACATGAATGATGAAATTGTCTTCAGTATCTGCTTTTTGTATAAGAACTGAGACTGCTTCCATTTTCATAATGAACAAAAAGCCTCAATGATGACTCAGTGAACTTCAATATTAATTTGCCAAGCAGATGCCCTGAACTCATCTGATAATGAGGCATCAGTTGCTCATAGAATCAGAACAATTTCTGTTGAACCTATAGATCCCTTTCTAACATTTTTGTTTTCATGTAAGTGAAGAAATTTACGATGGTTCATGTTTGAGTCTGATGTCTTTGAGTTGTGCCTGGCGAAATGGTTATGCTGCTTGTTACCATGCCTTCAAAATCTCTAAAACTTGTGACATCTTGTGTAATGTAACAGGGGCAAGGATGTGAGCATTGAGAACATGCATCAAGGTTTCACTCATGTCTTCGAGTCAACCTTTGAGAGCGTGGAAGGCATTGCAGAGTATGTGTCTCATCCAGCCCATGTCGAATTTGCAAATCTGTTCCTGCCCCACCTGGAGAAAGTCATTGTTTTCGACTACAAGCCCATTACAGTCCATCTCTGAATCAAAAGGCCAATGACAATTATCAATTATCCGGCCAGTTTAATCTTGTAATAAAGTTAATGTGCCATATGTGCAAACTGGATTCAGGTTTTGTTGAACCCTTCAAATCCCAGTTTAAAAAAATGCAGACTTGGAATTGTGGATTTTGAATTTTTTTGAGCTAATTTCTTTAGTGAATGTTGAAGTTGATGGTCTTGTTTGATGATGTGAATTTGAAGTATTAATTGGAAGCTGTTTGGGTGTCAGTGGACCTTTGAGTTCCTTCCAAAGGTGGGTGTGAGTTTCTCTTGAAATTTCTTGTAAATGGAGCTTCAATTTCTCTTTAGATCACACTCTCCTCACTGTCAGTCAGGGTAACCTGTTAAAGATGAAGTCTATAGATTGTGGCAAAAGCTCTTCCAAATGCTAATCCATTAGCCAAATACAAGTTGCGACTTCTACTTATGACTCATGTTTTGCTTTCTGACTAAAAAGACGCAAAATATTATGCCAAACAGACCTTAAATTCAATACTTAACAAAAGGGTGCCAAAATGTGCTGTATAAGTACTATACTAGGCAAATGGTAGATTTATTAAACAATTACTCGTATATAAATAGGATGAGAAAAAAGGCTGTCTACTAGGTCTCATTATTCAATCATATACATGAACTAAAATTCTGATAAATCTTGACTCCATTTTATACCAGGGAAGGGTTTGAGAAGTCTTTGATCTTGTTCAAATTCTATGCATGGCACCTACTTGGTTACTTCCGAACACATTAAAAGCAAATTAGTACTCCCTTAAATTGTTGATTTTATTATCTCCTATTTTTTCACACTCTTGTGTGATTAATTAGCCTCCCTACACTCATTGTATAGCTTGCCCTATTTAAATATAATTATATTTAAATTAATCAATTATTAAAGGAACGTAAGGATTTAACCAACACCAATCAAAAATCACTTAATTGATTCACTTAAAGTATGTTTGGTAGTGATTTTAGGAAGTATTTCTAACATCTAAAACATTTGAAAATTTCATTTTTCAAGTACTAAAAATGTTAGAAATACTTCTTATAATTACTGTCAAACGTGCTCTAAAAAAGATTTGACAAATCACTTATAGTAAAACACACTAAATAAAACTTAAAATTTTATAATATTTTATTTCATAAGGTAAAGATTTTTATTAAGAAATAATGTTATACTTCATTTAATGACATCTATAAATTTATGGGTTGATGCTTGTAACTGACATTATTAAAAAAGAAGCAAAACTTGTGAAAATTAGTAAAGAAAATAAAATATAATTAAAAAACTTGTGAGACACCTAAAATATAATTATAAATAAAAGATAATACGTAAATATAAAATAAACCTTTGTTATGTAAGACATGCATTATTTTACTTATATTTTACTTGTATTTTTTATTTAATAGACTTTTCTATGGTTCTTTTACCTTTTTTTTGTTCTTTATTTATCTTAAATATTGTCATTTTGGCACTCATCAATATGCTAAATATTAAAAAAAAAAATCATTAATATAGCAAATAATTAATAATATTTTTTTCCATACCTTACATAAAAAAAAAACTTATCTTTATTTAACTATTATTATTTTTTTTGATTGAAAGTTAAATTTTTTGAAAATATTATAAATTGTTTTTTAATTAAAATAAGGAATAAAACCTGAGGATGTTTTAGGAAGAAAGATAGTGGGGTTCACCGATTGGGACCCACCTTACGGGACCCCTCCAATGAGAAGCGAACTCACGTTGACTCCAAGGGATAATTTTAGGGAGAATTGTGTTTTGGGCCCAGCTGGGTTCAAAAATTAACATTTGGTCCAAATATCATGCATATTTAAGCCCAAGACCCAAACAAAGTATGAAAATTAAGATGAAGGATATTATCCTTCATTAATCCCTAAAATACCCTTAACTCTTCCACAGGCATAAGTGAGCGTGAATTTCAATTTTTTTGTGTTTTTTTTTCCCTTTTCTATTCCTATTAAGTATTACTCATTTTTAACTTTTTTTTTCTTCCAATCTATATTCCTATTTTATGTCAAATAAAAAGCAATAATGTTTTTTTGTTTTTCATTTTTAAAGATATTGAATCTTTTTACTCTTATTATAAGCAATGATAAAAATTTTGGGATTTTTCATCCAAATATTTTTTATCTTTTTGTATTTATCTTTTAGTTTTATTTTTTATTTTTTATTTTAAATTTATATTACCCTTTCATTTATATTTTTCTCTTATTTTTAATTATTTTTTATATTTGCTACATTAACCATATTTTAAAAAAAATTTAAATTGACTATCACTTCACTCTATTATATATATATATATATCCTTTTAGCTTTTTAATTTTTAATGTTTTTATTTTAAAATTTTTTAAAAGATAAATTTATTGAAAAAAATAACTAAGATATGAAGTTCTAATATTATATTAATAATTTTTTTTATCTAGATAGACTAATGCAAAGTATTTTGATTCACAACAAGAAAATTGTAGTACAATTTTTTAGTAAAACTTTAAAAATTAAATTTCAAATAAAATATATTATATAAAAGTTTATCTAAAAATTATTGAAAGTGGTATTTAATTTTTTTTATTGACTTTCAAACTTATCTAATTTTTTTACTTGAAAGGTAATAGAACATGTTTAGAAAAAAAAATTAGTTTTTCATTTTTTTTAAATAAACAAGTATAAATATATTAAAAGAATTAAAGATAATCTAAGTAAAAAATTTGATAAATATGATTATAATTTTAAATATAGATTCATTTGGATAAAATTTCACAAAAAAAAAAAATAGTAGAAAGAAATAACATTGCTAAAACTATAAAAACAAAATATGCAATTACAAAAATTTGATGATGAAATTTAAAAATAAAATTCGAAACAATTCTTGAGTGAGAGAATTTGAGTGGGGAAAAAAATATTTGAGTGGAAAAAAATGGGAAAGTTTTTCAAAATCACTTGAAATTCTTAACAAAAAGTAGTATTGTACACCCTTGTACAATTAGTAAATTTGTCTTGTACAGTTAGTGTAATACCCTTATACAATAACTCAAATTTCATGCATCATCTCATGAATATCTAACAATAGGTTGGTTAACCATGTTTGCATTGGTTTGGTTTTAAAAAAGAAGAAAAATTATTATATAATTTTGTTTTACAATCATCATAAGTGAGGTACCTATTCAAATGACCATATACAAGTTAGATAAAGTGTATGAAATGAATGTATGCTTAACCAATGTGTATAAGGAATTTCATTTATCCTCGGTTAGGGGAAATAAACAAACAAGTTTTTCAAAATTACTTAAAATCCTTCACAAATAATAGTCTTGTACACCCTTGTACAATTAGTATATTTGTCATGTACACTTAGTGTAAATACCTTGTACAGTGACTCAAATAAAACGTTATTTTATTTTATTTTCAATGCAAAATGTAATTAAAAATAAGATAAAAAAATTACTTAAAAACTATTATTTAAACCAAGTTTATTTATTTATTTCCTTTTATTTTTGGAAATAAAGACAAAAGAATAAAAAAATTATTTAACCATGAGAAATATGAATATAAGATCAATTGGAAAATTCCAAATTTATTTATTTATTTCATTTTATTTTTGGAATTAAAGAAATAAAAAATAAAAATTTTATTTAATCATTAAAAATATTGATATAAGATATGTTAAAAAATAGAAATAACCCCAAATTTATTTACTTATTTTATTTTATTTATTTAAATTAGAAAGTAATTTATTTTAATAGATAAAAATATGCACAATTGATTTATTACTTTGTTAATTATGGATATATTAAAATTTTCTATTAGACAAAAAATAAATAAAGAAAATAAAATTAAAAAGAGTAATAAATATATATAATTTAGTTATTTAATTATTTTTCATGTAAAAGATAGTTCCACAAAAAACACATAATTGATCAATTTATTTGTTTAATTGTAAACATACTATTTTTTTTTATTAAAATAACTAATGGAAAAAAATAAAAATGGATAATCAATTACTAAAATTTAATTCTTTTTATTATTTTCATATAAAAAATAGTACAATTTTCAATTTTTATTTTTAAAAATAGTTTTCGTTTTTTAATTAAACGTTTTTTCAAAAAGAAAATATAAAAAATATAAATCATATTACTATTTTTTAGAAAGCGTTTTTTAAAATAGTTTTTGAACATAATTTTTCTTTATTTATAATTTAAAATAGAAAATAATGTTGATTTTCAATTATTTATAATTTAAAAAAAACAATAAAAAAATCCAAATTGTTAAAATAGAATTATTATGGTTGTATGAATAGTGGTGCAATAAAGACAAAAAAAACTTATGTGAAAGGTTATTGGGTATTTTAGTCCATCACTATTTTATATCCTTAAAAGGTAATGTATAGAAATTTGAAAGATATATTGGTTTTTTAACATCTTATATCATTTCCATCAATTATGGAAGTTATATGGACCAAATGTTAATTTTTAGACCCAACTGGGCCCAAAACACAATTCTCCCATAATTTTATATATATATAGTCATAATTTGGTGGAGTAGTAGGCTTCATCATTTACAGGTCTATAGGAAGCGGTTTTTTTAAACTTTTGCAGCAACATTTTAAAATAGATTTGTCATGTGAAAGGTGTCTTTTAAATAGACACCTTTCATAATTTTCAAAATTATGATACATATTTAAAATAATTGAATTTAAACTAAATGTGCATTTTCTTTTACAATTTCAAAAAATTTAATTTATATTAAAGATATCTCTTGAAAAGATACTTTTCAAAATTCTATAAAATCCAACGAAGAGACACCGTCCATAATTTGATTAATTTGAATTTGTCTCATGAATTTGATTTCAAGCTAAAAATGTCTCTTAAAAAGACATTTTTTACAATTCCAAAAATTTTAATTTATACAAAAAGTATCACTTAAAGAGACACTTTTCATAATTCCACAAATTTCAATATATACTAAAGGTGTCTATTCAGGAGTCATCTTCTACTATTTTAGAAAATTGGATTTATATTAAAGGTGCCTCTTGAAAATATACTTTCCACAATTCCATAAAATCCAATATGTATTAAAGGCATCTCTTCCATAATTTGACAAATTTGAATTTACACTACATTCTCATGAATTTTATTTTCGAGAGACACCTTCTACAATTTCAAAAAATTTTAATTTATACTAAAGGTGTCTCAAAGAGACACTTTCCATAATTCCACAAATTCCAATATATATAAAAGTGTCTTTTCAAGAGACACCTTTCACTATTTCACAAATTTTAATTTATATTACGTGTCTCTTAAATTTGATTTTATATTAAATCTTTAAAGGACACCTTCTATAATTCCCCAAAAAAAAATGATTTATACTAAAGGTGTGTCTTCAAGAGACCTTCTACAATTCCATAGAATCCAATATATACTAAAGGAGTCTTTTGAAAAAAAAACATTCTACTATTCCCAACAAATTGGATTTATATTGAAAGTGTCCCTTTCATAATTTCACAAATTTTAATTTATACTATTATGTGTCTCTTAAATTTGATTTTATATTAAAGATGTCTCTTCAAAAGACACATTCTACAATTCCAACAAAATTAGATTTATACTGAAGGTGTTTCTTCAAGAGACACTTTTCACAATTCTATAAAATCCAGTATGTACTAAAGTTTTGATTCCATAATTTCACAAATTTTAATTTGTATTGATTTTATATTGAAGGTGTCTCTTGAAAGACACCTGCAATCCCCAAAAAATTGGATTTATACTAAATCCATAATTAAAAAAAAAAAATATTATGTGTTTTTTGAATTAGACAATTTCCACAATTTTCATATACAGTTAAAAATTTCGAATTTATGCTAAAAATGTTTTTTCAAGAAACACCTTAGTAACAATACTATTTTGTGTTAAATAAGTTCAAAATAGATAAAAATACTATAGAACTTACGTTAATAAAAAGTTAGTTAATCCAAAACATAACAAGTATAAATATACATCTCGAGTATTTGTTTAAAATAATGATATACAAAATACTTACAACATCCAAAATATAAGTCATATATAGTAACATCTTCAATGCGTATTGCACGAAGGAGCCTTCCTTTTTTGTTGTGGACGTCCATGATATGCATGTTCCACTATTGGCTCTATGGGGCTAATATGTACCCCTCCATGAGCTCAACAACCACATCTCCTACCACGTCCTCGACCACGATCATTCTTTTATCTTTACTGATCATCATTTGCTATATGAACTAACTCTTCATCAACCAATATAGCCTCTATCGGTTGTGGTGATGATGCAACAAGTGGTACTACAGGTGGGGTGCATGACACCTCTATAGGTGTAATAGAAGTCTCCTCAACAGGTGGCGGGCTAATGTTAGTTGATGGTGCATCTCTAAGAACAGATGTATGCCTAGTCCCTCTCGTATGAGCCCCTCCCCCTCTAATTCGTACACCTCATAATCGAGTAATGGATGAAAAAACATTACTAGATATAAAATAAAAATAGGTTGTCTAATACTTCCAAATGAACAACTAAAACTATTAAAGACCATATTTTAAAAATTATCATCATCTAGGGAAAAAAAAATTCCACAACTAATTGCCATGATTCATAGCGTCATCCTTACCAAAAGAAAGCAACAAAAAACGAAATATATATTCCATCATTTGATAATGAAAATTTAAAATTAATTAATTAAATAAAACCAAATAATGATAATCAAAGAAACCTTCACCTAGAAGCAGAAAGACTAGGAAAATAATTAAAGCCAACAACTTCAATAAGATACTACTACCTAAAAGATTATCTTATCATGATACATATATGATTTTTTTTAATATTTATATTTTTTATATTTAATTATCATAAAAATAATATAAAAAAGACTTGTTAAAAAAATTATAATATTAATTTTTATATTTTTTATTAATCAATTAAATATAATTTAAAATAAAATAATTAAAATTAAGTTTTTTTTAATGATGAACCTTAACAAATTTAAATTGAATATATCAAAGAGCATCATAATTCAATGGTAGCCAAGGATTGAACCTAAGTCAAATCTCTCTCACTCGGGCATCAAGAAGCCCTTTTCCGAGGTTGCCCTCCAGACGAGAGAATCCCGAAAAAAGGCCCTATTTTCCTCTGCTCTCAATCCTCGCAGGTACTAATCTAATCATACTATTATTATTATTTTTTGCAACCCCCGTTTGATTCCCAAGAAAATCCATCCCCCATTCGATTTCCGGGAAAATTCATCCTCGTTTGATTTCCGAGAAAATCCATGCAAAACCCTCCGGAAAATAAAAAAAATTGCTTTTTTTTTTTTTCTGCTTCCTGTGTTTTCTGGATATGTTCTAGGGGTCTCTTTGCTTTTGTGCCATTGGATTTAAATTTCACGAAAACGGGTGGTGGGGAAATGGGTTTGCACTTCTTTTCAATTATAAAATACTATTTTTTTCCCTCCCTCATCCTATGTGTTAAAAAAGTGCCGTAGAATTGGAATTATTTTCCAATCTACAGCATTTTGCTATAGGCTTTCTGAGGAGGAAGCCTTATAGCAAAATGAGGAGGAAGAATGCTACTACGAAAACGAATCCGGTTAGAATGGCGAACACTATCCACGTCGTTTCGAAGGACGATATCACGTTTGCTCAAGAAATTTTCGGATCATCTGGTTAGATTAGGAGGAAACGAGATCCTCAAGTTCTCTGTTTTGGCTCACTTTGGCTAGGGTCGACTCTGTTGAAATGAGGCCTCTAATTGAAAGGGGGTTCTCTATATCTTTAACTTAGAGTTTTTTGGTTCCATTTTCATTTGGATTGCTGATTGTTGGCTTTTTGGTTTATTGTTTGGGGCTCTCGGTGTCCATGTGGGATTAAGATCCATAGATTCTAAATTCTGGGAGTAATGTCTCAATTTTTTATTTTATTTATTTATTTATTTTTTTGTGTGCTGGATGCTAGCTTTTACTCTTCTTTAAATCTAGGCGTGTTCCAGGTAAGTTGCCTACTTTAAATCTAGTTCAAAAAACTATCTGTATTAAGAATTCATTTCCTGAATACGGTTGAGGATGGACTGTTTGCTTGTGGGCTTTCGCTTGGGCCAATATTTTCTTGCATTTGTGATTGTTTTTGAGAACTGTTTTTTTGTTTTTGAGAACCAAAAACACCAAAACCTCGTTTGGAACTTTGATCACTTATTGTTTACATTATTTCCCGTGTTTCCAAAATGTTTCTTTTTTGATAACCAAAAAACATGTTTCCTTTGTTTTTCCACTGTTTAGAGAACAAAAGGAGCTATTTCCATGTTTCCAATCCTTTGTTCTCACATTCCCTGTTGTCACCTGTGAAATAATCCTCCTCTGCCTCATCTTCTCTTGTTCCAGAACTTCCATCAACATTAGAGAGTATCTTATTTCTTTTGTTTCCATTAGTCCCCTCATCTTCCTCGCATCAATCAGTTGCAAAATCCGATTTGCTTCTATAAATGCCATCATCAATCCCAGTTTCTATTACCAAATTCCTTTTCTGGGTATAATCCAAAACCCCCTAAGAGGGTTTGATCAGAAAATAAAGATAGTGGAATTTTCCGTTTAAGTTAACATCACAATAGAAACACCTCAAATTTACTTCCCCCTTTTCCACAATCTTCTCATCATCACCCTGAATCATGGAATGAAAGCAATCTTTGATAATTCACAATAATCAAAGTCGCGATGAGGATGAGCAATCCTCACATATATCTTGTAATTCAACCAATTTTCGATGATTTGAATAGCATCCAAGTTTTGAAATCTTCGCAATGTGGGTTTCAGACAGAAGATAAAGAGAAAAAAGAGTTGAGAAGAAGGATCAGAATCCATTCAAGAACATTATAGATGAGAATAAGCATGATCTTGTTGGTGTTTCGTTGCAAACTTGTTTACTGCCATTGATGATGATGATCTGTTCTTGATATTTATAGAGAGAAAAGCAGAGACTATTTAAAGAGATTATGAAAAGCATACGTTTTAGTTTTCTTATTTGAGAATTTTAGTTTGGTATTAGAATGTATCTTAAGATGCATGTCTTAAAGCGCTCCAAACTGATGAGTGTATAACTTTTTATCATCCTACGTCCCCATCTCATTGTCACTTTGCATCTACTAAAGAGTTGGTTTTCTTATTCTTACATTTCTACAAATGCGATAGGATGTTATGATCCGACCAACACCAGAAGCCTCAGTTCTTGTGCCTAGCTTCATATGTTTTTTTCTTATTATTTACAATATGCAAATGTCCTAATTTTATGTGAAAGGGCTGCAGTACTTGGTTTGTTTCTATTTGCTGTTAAAAATGTCCATCAAACTAATCTTTTCTCATTTTGGACAAGAAACTATGCCTACTCTCTTTCTATTGGCTTGAAAAATGTCTATCAGACTCACCTTTGACAGGAAACTATATCAGGTCAGTTGGCTCCCTCCTTCATCACACTAAAAAGAAAAGCTGATGTGCTAGAGATGCAATTTGGACAAAGATGCTTATGTATGTTATGATTCAACCTTCATGTCATGCTCCTAATTTGTTCCATTGTGTGTCATAATGTTGGTAGACATTACAGCAAACTTTGGACTTGAGGAGACCCCTTCCCTTGCCTGATGGTATCATTATAAATGGTCAGAACTAGTTCATCCTTTAGTATATGAAGCAAGCCAGAACCTACAAGTGTAGGTCTAAACTTCTATTCAAATGGAATAATATTTAGTTTTCCCTCAAATGAATGGGGAGTTGGTACACTGGTCTATAATGATCTATCCTGATCTCCTTTCCCTCTGTTTTTAATGAATGTGGAATTTGAAAACAAGTGCAGCCAGACCCAACCATTAGGGGTCATTCCATCTCATTAGGGGTCCTAGGATCTTGCATGTGGTAGTAGGATCTTCAGTCTTCGCCGGTAAGTTATGGTGGGAGAACACACGAGGTTAGGAAGAGTGCAAAAAGGTGGGAGCAACCCAAAAGTTATGCAGGCAATCTCAAATTTCTACAAAATAATCATGTGCCTGTTAATGTCCGCACACAAACAACACATGGGGCCCAGAAATCAGCAGAAAGAAAGTAAAAGCAGTGGGAAAATGTGAAATATGAGACCCATATGAATCTTTACCTGATAACCCTCCTCACAAGTAACAATTTGCTTGGCTTCCCGTACTCTCTTCTGCTAAGACCAACAAAAACTCCTCAGCTCCTCCTCCCTTTTTGGCTTCTTCCTCCAAGCTTTCTCGCTGCTCAAGCTTTTCCCTTTCCTTTCTAATGCTACCAAACCCGAAATAAGTTCTCCCTCAACAGCCCCACTAACCACCACAATGCAAAGAATGCCCCCCTTTGCTACGTGTCTCTCACCCAAAGGTGGCAGAAAAGTGGGCTGAAAACACAATTTTCCCAAGCTTTTTTAAGCTGGATAAAAGCTTCTGTACCATAGTGGTTAATTTTGTTTAAATAATTTATGACTTAAAAAAACTTGGAATTTGTTGTTTTTGTAAAAGCTTTATTTTGATTTATGCAGTAAATTTTTCTTCTAGTTCTGTGATGAGAATATATGCATGCATTTCTAAATAACAAAATTAAAATAGAAATAAAAAGAGAAAAAAACTACATTGTGTTATGCATTCTTTTTTAGAATTAATATCAAAACCTCAAGTTTGAGTTTAATAAGTACATGTCTGAACCTAATTTTAGGATGCCAACTATGAATAAATTTATACTGTTTTTCTTAAATTTGTAATTAATGGATATATTCTAATAAACAAGATTTGAAATTTGTGGCATGAAAAAAATATAAACCATCACACCAAGTTTGAAATTTGTACATATTTTTATGAGATTTGTAATTAATGGAAATTGCATTCGGATGTTCCAGAACTTATTTTCAATCTTCATTAGTTTCATATATGAATTCTTAATGATCTTTTCATTCTGAGTTTTCTATATTCTCTGAACTTGTTTACTCAAAAGAAAGAAACTCAACTTAATGGGAGTTTTGTCTCCACAGCTAGGATTTTTGATCCATGTGTCAAATTCCTGAATTTAAGTAATGAAACTATAATCTGGAGTTCGTTGGATTTTGGACCTGCAAGTTAATAGCAAACACATGTGAATGTTTAGTGATCACTAGTAGTTCATCATATGGGACTATGGTAATCTTTTCCCCCCAATGAGAAAGGAGAGGTGTCAGTATCAAAGATTGCAAGTTTGACAAGAAATAGGAATGATAAAATCAGTATTCAATATTAAAATGATGAAAGAAAGAACATGAATATTAAATATATCATAAAAAAAAAAATTCCTGGAAGTTCTGGTGGAAGTTGTTAGTCCTAAAATCACTGGTGGAGTTTTTCTGCCTCTGCTCGGCTTGCTTCTTGATGCTATTATCAGCATTGGTAAGATTGATTTAAACCAAGATTTCTCTTGAAATTTCTCAGTTCAACAGGGATTGATTCGAAATTTTGAACTCTGAAATTAATAAGGATGCATTTATTAAAGGAATCTCAGGCTGACTTACTAAGACTAAGCATTCAGCAATTTTTTCCAGTGGCAATGATTTGAAGAAAAGAATATTTGTAGATAATGACTTCAATTGGGTTTTAGAAGTATTTCATCAATGTCATGTTATTCCCTGTTCCGTCCTGACTCAGTCCTTACTTTTAGTGTCATAACATCTCTAAAATGAATATGTATATACACATATATGCATATATCTGGTTCCGAGAAACTAGCTTTCCTTTACCAAATAGTCTCTTAAGTTTTTATTCCAAAGAAATTGCCATTCATTAAATAAGATACATGTTTTACCAGGAATTTTTTTATGACAAAAAATTGACCTTTTACCATGATTATTTTCATGAAAAAAATTATATGTTGCTACAAACTTGTTTTATGGCGAAAAATGATATGTTGCCACAAATTTTTTTTGTGAAAAAATTGTTTATTTTGTTATAAAATTAAATTTTATGGTTAAAAATATTTGCTCATGGACTTATAATCTTCTACCACAAGATGCTCTTATTTAATCACAAATTAATTTGCGGCAAAACCCCATATTCGTTGTAGTGTGTATTGGTGTATGTCTAACTTTTCATTGATATGATGATTCATAAAAAGATTGCCAATTGAAATTGGATTGGCTAAAAAGACGCTAGATTTGTGTTTGTATGTCAAGATGTTTGATTTATCTTCATTAAGAATCAAGGGATTGATTTTTGCTCTATTTGATGGACCGGGGGTGATGTAGTCATGGGATGCTCTTGAGTTGGTGCAGCTCCTTTATTGGAAAAGAAAAAAAGGCTTAGAAGGTTGCTCCATTATGCTTATTTTGGTCCCATTTGGAGGGAAAGAAATAGTCTCGCCTTTGAGAATTGTGAAAGCTTTGACTAAACAATTAGAAGATTTTTATTTTATTTTATTAGTCTCATGCTCTAATTTCTAGCTAATTGTTTTTTTGTTTCTTTTACTTGGTTTTTATTTGGTTACTTAAAATAAAAAGAGATGAAATAGGATCAAACAAAGATTTCTTATTCTGTCCAAATTCAAATATTACTTATCTCTCTATCAGCTTGAACAGGCATTGCCATCATTTTAGGCATTCCCTCATGGTAATAGAGCCTTATGTCACCAAAATTATTGCTTCTAATCACTAGAATTTTTCTAAAAGCTATTGTAAATTAACATGTTTCTTTTATTTGGATGTATTTTCAGTTGTTTGATGTTTTTTATTTAGTTTCTTAATTATTAGTTATAGATTCTAATAGATGAATTCCTGCAGGGTGTTTTATGAGGCTCTCAATAGGTTTACTGATTAAAGGTGGTTGATAATGAGAAATGATGGCTAAGATGATGTACAGTCCTTACGCACTTCTCTTCTGAGAATCTATTGGTAAGGGTTTCCAACAGTCAACAATTCTGTCCTATGTGCTAAACCATCACTGTGTTTACAGGTTAATTTACTGGAAATGTTCAATTGTTCTTAATGCACACTTGTTGTTTGCATGTATCTTATGGTGATTTGGATAAAGAGTTGCATAGAAATATTCTTGTTGGAGATTGTATGATAATAATTCTATATATCAGTATTGTGTTGTTTCAGCAAGGTAGTGAGAGTTGATAAATTGACCTAGTGTGGATGGATATCCAAGATGTTGTAGTGGTCCTTGTATGTGGCAGTTGCTTTCTTATTATGGTTGGATAAACTTCATTGAGATGCATGGGAGGCCAAATGATCCACTATCCTGCATCTATCTCTCTCATAATATAACAACAATATCTTCCTTTGGAAAGTCTTTTCTTTTCTTGTCCTCCACCCACGCACACGTGTCCTAACTCAGCTAATCCATCTCATTATTTTTGGAAGTTTTTATTTATTGATTTTTTAAAATTGTTTATGTTTTTATGATTTTTCTAGAAATTATATTCTCAATTCCATCCAATAGATGAAAGTTGTATTTTCATCTTTGTATTTGAAGGCATGAATCAAGTTTTTGCATGAAAGAGGCTTAAGATCATCCAGATTAATCTTGATTATCACCCTCACATTAGTGAGAAGTCTTGATTTGTAACTTCAGTGGACAAAGCAGTAAGTGTAGAAATCATGGAGTCAATGGATATGAGGCTATATATATATGAATAACACTAACACAGAAATAACATGAGAAAAGTAGTATTTAATTAAAGTCCGTAGTATAATAATTAATCACAAGTACACTCAGTTCTTTTGTGACTGCTCTTTGGTCTCTGAAAAGGGGTGAAAATTTCAGGTTTTGGAGGTACCTTGCCCTTGTTTGATTTTGATATTCTTATTGAGGCAGAAAGGGTGCTTGCCAAAGGTTCTTGAAGGGTTAAGGAGAGAGTGCCGCACTTGGCGAGGAAGACCCTTGAGGCTGGTTGTCTGGGCAAGGGGGGTCGTGCCAAGGAGATGTGGGTGAGGGTGTTGGGTTTCCCATTACACCTTTGGAGTCGGATGGTGTTTAAGAAAATTGGGGATGAATGTGGCGGGTTTGTCATTGTTGACACAGCTCTGATGACTAATCTGCATTGGGCCAAGATTTTGGTGCATCCTGTTGGGAGTTCTTTACCTAGTTCGTTGCAAGTGGTAGTGGGCAATTCCAACTTCTCTTTACAACTGTGGTGGGAAGCTCCGTCGAGATTTTTGTTTGTGGAGTCGAGAAGAAGAAACTGTGTGTCCAACGAGCAAGAGGTTGGGGGAGGAGTAGAGGTTTCCTCGCATGCTGACCAAGCGAGTGGGATGAGGATGCATCCTCTAAGTAATGTGTTATAATTAAACACATTAATAATGTTTCATACATACCACTAGGTGAATATAAACCAAAAGTCACACATGTAAAAACACCAAGATGGTAATAACAATGTGAAAAATAACACAAGTAACAATAACAACAAGAGAAACCACTCCTTAGACTGTAGATGGACTCCTACAACTCAAAATCCCTGGCCGAATCTGGAGGATTTACACTATTGAGGGAATCAGAAAAAGACGTCCCAAGATGGAGCTAAAAATGGCACAAAGCATCACCTTCCGAATAGACTTTTTGTTGAAGTGGCTTATAAACTCTTCATTTGATTCCGCAGCATTGACAAGTTTGATCATTATCTTCAAGCCATGAGCCACCAATGATGATGTGAGAAAAAACGCAAAGGAAACAACCTCAAACAACATCAAGCTCCTGATCATGATGATATTGGCATCGCAGCCAAGACGACCATCAATGCTATGCAGCCTTATAGTGGTGAATGAGAGTCCCAGAAATGAAAAGGTAGCGTATAGGGAGTTGAGACTCACAACGCTATCAAGGGCGGCGAAGTGGATGTCATCTCTTAACTCCTAACTTGATTTTACTTGAATAACTTTGAAAATAAAAGTAATATGTTAATTTATACTGATTTATATAGGGAAATAAAAGAATGTTAATTTCAACATTATAGGGTTGCATAGCATTGATGGTTGTCTTGGCTACAATGCCAAAATCAGCACAATCAGGAGCTTGATGTTGTTTGAGGTCGTCTCCTTTGCGGTTTTTCTCACATCATCATTGGTGGCTCATGACTTGAAGATAATGATCAAACTCGTCAATGGTGCGGAATCAAATGAAGAGTTTATATAAACCACTTCAACAGAAAGTCTATTCGGAAGGGGATGCTTTATGCCATCTTTAACTCGATCTTAGGATGTCTTTTTCTGATTCTCTCAATAGTGAACGTCTTCCAGATTCGGTTAGGGATTTTGAGTTGTAGGAGTCCATCTATAGTCCAAGGAGTGGTTGCTCTTGTTGTTATTGTTACTTGTGGTGTTGTTTTCCACGTTGCTATTACTATCTTGGCGTTTTTATATGTATGACTTTTGGTTTATATTCACCTAGTGGTATGCATGAAAACATTATTAATATATTTAATTATAACACAAGTATTTGGTTTTGTTTGTATTCATCTAGTAGTATGTTTGACATATTATAAATGTGTTTAATTATAATGTGATTATTTGGTCACTAATATCCCATCTCTTTTCAATTCCGAGCTTAGTTTCTTTTAAGTTAAAATTTTGAATTATTGACTGAATATATTGGTTGATGGAGTTACTTTGCTGTTAACTTCAGGGGCTGTTGCTTCTCATGAGAGAATTATTAATGAAATAATTCTTTGACTGCCAATAGCAAATCAACCCAAAAGGGTATTTAATTTTTAGGAGTTTTTGATTAATAGTAAACAATTTCAAATTTATGTTGTGCTTTGTCGTTGGATCTTGAAGTTGCTATTACTTTTCAGTTTGAATCATTTGACAAATACAATAATTTTATCATGCTATTGCTTTTTAATTTTTTGGTAGAATTTACGTACTTCAATTATTTTGGTTAGGTAAGTAAAACGTAGTGTTTGTAGTTAGAGGGCTTCTTTGCCACTTGGGATGTTTGTTTCATTGCTGCAATAGTATACAAACTAGGAAGATGGAATGATTATGATAATTTCATTTTGTTATAAAAGGTTCCAGGTGGATGCCTTTTTTGGGCAGGATGTTTTTTAATTTTGAAACCTTGGTAATTTCAATTCGAAGTGCCTTAAGGAATTCTTTTTAGTTGTTTTTGATAGTGAAGAAAAATCTTGGGATGCTATAGGCCAAGAGTATGAAAATTGGATGGTTTGACTTAATACTTGTTCTTCAAATGCTCCAAACTGAGCGTTTAACTTTTTTTTATTGTCGTATTCGATTTTGGGTGTTATAATTGAAGTGAAAGGAAGTAGATCTGATGTAAAAAAAAAAAAAAAAAAAATGCTTTGGTAGCTAGTATCTAGAAATAGACCAAGTAAGCTACATGATTTCATGCACATCATCTTTCATTTAGTTAATAAAGGTTTACAAATCAGATTCTCACTGAAACAAAAGTATTGCACTGCCAAACTCTCACACCCCAGTTTTTGTGCCTATGCCTGTCGGTCCTACTTACCAACTACACTAGCATATGTTGGTCCTACAATAATTATTTGATAATTATTGTTGGTGCTTCTTTGTATATACATATTTTTAAAATTTTATAGACGTTCAGGAACATCTGGTCCTATATTGAGAAGAAAGTTCCAAATTTTCAAACAATTATCATATCATGTGTTGAAAAAACTTCACAGGTGAAATATCAGTTGTCTATAGAATGCTTTTTAGTTGTAATTGAAGCATGCCTAAAAGGAAAATAAGTGAAGATAATTTAGTGCTTTGGCATGTAGCTAGAACCAAAATATTCCTCTTTTAGCTTGACAATATATGCTTCTTGCAGGACTTTTTTCTGAAAGTGATTTTTTTTAAAGTTAGTAAGCACGTCGTGAGAACTCTCACCAAGATGGTGCCCGCTTTCTTAGCAATTATGTCAAGACTTTCAAAACCTCATGTACATGTTTAGATTCACAACAACTAAAACCAGGTTACCAAAACATAGTTTCGGTACTTCTAAGTTTGATGTGAAAGTTTATCTTAAAGTTTGATTAGAAGTCACTCTTTCTTTTGTGGCTTCATTTATGTGAAAGATGCCCTTTGAGCACCTAGATGGAATTAGAGTCTGTGTCTAACACGATTTAGAACCTGTTTGACCATATTTTTAGAAAATACTAGGTTTAAAAAGCACTTTTGGAAAAAAAATAAAGTATTTAACAAAATTTAGAATGTTGTAAAACAAGGACAAATATAATGCAAATCAAAGTAATAGAGATAAAATATATCTTACTTTGATATATAATATGGAAGAAGGAATCAAATAAGAGAATTGAGAAAGTGAAAGAGAGAGAGAGAGAGAATGAGAGGAAGAGCTTTCTTTCTTTCTCGGGATGCTATTACATGGGAGGGGTAAGAAGCCTTTTATAGGCTTCACATTATGAACTCCCATTACTCATCTTAAAGATGAGTAAATGGAGTTCATAATGACCATCAATGTGGTCATTCATTTCCCTTAATTTACAACACTCCCCCTTGGATGACCACCATATTAAAAGAATATGCCTCATTAAAACCTTGCCAGTAAAAAACCCTATAGGAAAAACCTAGCGAAGGAAAAAGAGTACAATATTCTTTTCTTGGTATATTAGGACTGCCTCGTTAAAAACCTTGCCAGTAAAACCCAGTAGGACAAAACCTGGACGAAGGAAAAAAAAAAAGAGTACAGTACACTAACACCCTTTTACAAGCATACTCTCCCTCATGTCGATATCCTTGAGTTGACGCATTCCAATCCTGTGTATTAACTTCTTGAATGTTGAGGTTGGCAATGATTTTGTGAATAAATCTGCTAGATTATCAATTGAGCGTATTTGTTGCACATCAATTTCACCACTCTTCTGGAGTTCATGTGTATAAAAGAATTTTGGTGAAATGTGTTTAGTTCTATCTCCTTTAATATAACCCCCTGTTATTTGTGCAATGCATGCAGCATTATCTTCAAATAATGTTGTCGGGCCACCTTTGATAGAGGAGAGTCCACATGATTCCCGAATATGCTGGATCATAGATCTTAGCCATATACATTCACGACTTGCTTCATGAATTGCCAGTATTTCTGAATGATTTGATGATGTAGCTACCATTGTTTGTTTGACAGATCTCCATGAAATAGCAGTACCATTGCAATTAAACACATACCCTGTTTGTGACCTGCCTTTATGTGGATCTGAAAGATATCCTGCATCTGCATATCCAAGCAATTGTTGCTTTGATTCCCTTGAGTAAAATAAACCCATATCAGTAGTTCCGCGAAGATAACGCAATATATGTTTGATACCATTCCAATGTCTTCGAGTTGGAGCGGAACTGTATCTTGCCAATAAATTGACAGAAAAAGCAATGTCTGGACGTGTACAATTGGCAAGATACATAAGTGCACCAATAGCATTAAGATATGGTACTTCAGGACCAAGTAACTCTTCATCCTTTTCGCAAGGACGAAATGGGTCATTTTTCACATCAAGTGATCGGACAACCATTGGAGAACTTAAAGGATGCGCTTTATCCATATAAAAACGCTTCAAAACTTTCTTAATGTATGTTGATTGATGTACTAAAACTCCATTTGGAAAATGCTCGATCTGCAGGCCGAGACAAAATTTTGTTTTTCCAAGATCTTTCATCTCAAATTCCTTTTTCAAGTAATTTGTTGTTCTTGTGAGCTCTTCAGGAGTTCCAACAAGATTTAAGTCATCAACATACACTGCAATAATTGCAAATCCGGTTTCTGATTTCTTAATGAAAATGCATGGGCATATAGGGTTATTCACATACCCTTCTTTTAGCAAGTATTCGCTAAGGCGATTGTACCACATGCGTCCAGATTGCTTTAATCCATACAAGGATCGTTGCAACTTGATTGAGTACATGCTACGAGGCTTTGTATTATTTGCATCAGGCAATTTAAATCCTTCGGGGATTTTCATGTATATATCATTATCCATGGATCCGTATAAATATGCTGTAATAACATCCATGAGACGCATATCCAGTCCTTCTGAGACTGCCAAACTAATTAAGAAACGAAATGTGATTGCGTCCATGACGGGAGAATATGTTTCCTCGTAGTCAATACCAGGTCTCTGCGAGAAACCTTGTGCTACTAATCGCGCTTTATATCTTATGATCTCATTATTCTCATTGCGCTTTCGTACAAATACCCATTTGTACCCAACAGGCTTTACATCTTCAGGTGTTTGAACTACAGGTCCAAAAACTTCTCGTTTTGTTAATGAGTTTAATTCTGCCTGTATAGCTTCTTTCCATTTTGGCCAATCATTTCTATGTCGACATTCTTCCACATTTCGTGGTTCGGGATCTTCATCATTTCTTATGATATCAGAGGCCACTTGGAAAGCAAAAATATTGTTAATAACAATATTATTTCGATCCCATTTTTCTCCCGTTTGTACATAACTTACTGAGATCTCACAATTTTCAGGTACCTGTGCCTCTTCAGGGGCTTCTCGTTCAATATGTGGATCTTCAGGGGTTTCTTGTTCAATATGTACCTCTTCAGGGGCTTTCTGCATTATTTGTGCCTCTTCTAGGGCTATAGATTTATCAATTTTAAACTGATCAGTCATTTTGATGGTCTCTTCTAGAGTGCCAAGTTTTTCTTGGGTTCTCCTCTTCCGGGGAGTTACATCCTTTGAGCCAACAGGTCTACCACGCTTCAGGCGTATCTTAGATTCATTTGTTAACTGTCCTACAGGGACATCAATCCGTGCTGGAGTATTTGCAGCCGGGATATGTGACTTTGTCACTTTCTTTGTATCAATGAATGCATTTGGTAATTGATTTACAAGATTTTGCAAATGAATGATCCTTTGAACTTCTAGTTCACATTGATTTGTACGAGGATCAAGATGGGTCATAGTAGATGTCTTCCAACTAATTTCTCGTCGTTCTTCAGGAATCGACTTTTCTCTCCCTAATGATGGGAAAACACTCTCATTAAAATGACAATCCGCAAAGCGGGCTGTAAAAACATCGCCTGTCAAAGGTTCAAGATATTTTATGATAGATGGAGAATCAAAACCTACATAAACCCCAAGTCTTCGTTGGGGACCCATTTTAGTGCGTTGTGTAGGTGCAATTGGTACATATACTGCACAACCAAAGATTCGTAAGTGAGAGATATTTGGTTGTTTTCCAAGCACAAGTTGTGAAGGGGAGTATTCATGGTAAGTTGTAGGTCGAATACGGACTAAAGCTGCAGCATGCATAATAGCATGTCCCCAGGCGGAAGTAGGTAATTTGGTTTTCATTAGTAATGGTCGAGCTATTAATTGGAGACGTTTGATAAAGGATTCTGCTAAACCATTCTGGGTATGGGTATGAGCAACAGGATGCTCAATATTTATCCCTACTGACATGCAATAGTCAATGAATGTTTGAGAAGTAAATTCACCAGCATTATCAAGACGTATTGTCTTAATTGGATAATCTGGAAATTGTGCTCGTAATCTGATTATTTGTGCAAGAAGTCTAGCAAAGGCTACGTTACGTGTAGAAAGGAGACAAACATGTGACCACCTAGTAGAAGCATCTATTAAGATCATAAAATAACGGAATGGTCCACATGGTGGATGGATAGGCCCACATATGTCCCCATGTATTCTTTCTAAAAAGATTGGTGACTCAGATATGACTTTAGTAAAAGATGGTCTGATTATCAATTTACCTTGTGAGCAGGCAGCACATGAGTATTCATTGGGCGAAAGAATCTTCTGGTTCTTTAGTGGATGCCCATGTGAGTGTTCGATTATTCGACGCATCATTGATGACCCTGGGTGACCTAGCCTGTCATGCCAAAGGACAAAAACTTTTGGGTCGTTGAACTTCTGGTTCACGACAACATATGATTCAATAGGCTTTATAGTTGTATGATACAACCCAGAGGAAAAAGCCGGGAGTTTTTCCATTATAAGCTTCTGGCCAGATATAATGGAAGTAATATAAAGATATTCTACATTATCTTCATTCATAGTTTCAATATGATATCCATTTCTGCGGATATCTTTAAAACTGAGCAAATTTCTTCTGGATTTGCTAGAATATAACGCGTCATTTATATGGAATCTAGTACCATTTGGCAATGTTATGTTTGCTCTTCCAGAGCCTTCAACTAAGTTTGTAGTACCAGATATGGTACTTACATTAGCTTTTATTAATGTCAATTCGAGGAAATATCTTTTATCTCGAAGAATTGTGTGCGTGGTCGCACAGTCTGCGAGACATACATCATCCTCATTCATCTTGAGACCAAATAACACATGGATTTCAGATATAACAAAAAAAACAAGGCATAATGTAAATAACAAAGTAAATAAGATGTAAATATAAGACATAATAATATATTATTTTATATATCGAGTAACATCAATCAATGCTAATTTTTTCATCATTTATCAAATGGTCTATTTTTTCATTGGGACCTCCAAAGAAATCAATGTCATAGTAGGTTAGGTCCAATCCATCACCATCGGTAAAGTTCATCTCTATCTCTTTTCCTTTAGCTTTTATTGATGCTTGGTAAAGGTCGACCAAATGTTTGGGTGTACGACAGGTACGCGACCAATGCCCCTTCATACCACATCTATAACAATTATTCTCATGGTTCTTAGGAGGTTTATCTTGTAAACGCTTCCCATTTTCTTGTATTGTCTCAGTATTGTTCCACTTCTGGTGGTGCAATGAGGCTTTCATTTTCTGAGAATTATTACTATAAGAACCATGGTATCGGGGATTTCTTCCACGACCATGACCACGTCCTCGTCCTCGTCCACGTCCACGAGTTTGGGACGATATTGCATTCACTTCAGGGAATGGTTCAGATCCAGTTGGACGAGACTGGTGATTTCTCATCAAAAGCTCATTATTTTGTTCAGCAACAAGAAGACATGATATTAATTCAGAATATTTTGTAAATCTACGCTCTCGATATTGCTGCTGCAGGAGCACATTCGAGGCATGAAACGTAGTAAAAGTTTTCTCTAACATGTCTTCCTCTGTGATTTTTTCTCCACACAACTTTAATTGAGAGCTAATTTTGAAAAGTGCAGAGTTGTATTCACTAACAGTTTTAAAATCTTGCAACCTTAGGTGCATCCAATCATATCGAGCTTTTGGGAGAATCACAGTTTTCTGGTGGTCATCTTTCCTTCAAATTACTCCATAGAGTAAAAGGGTCCTTTACCGTAAGATACTCATTTTTTAAACCTTCATGGAGGTGATGACGAAGGAAAATCAATGCTTTTGCGCGATCCTGCAGGGATGCTTGATTTCCTTGTTTGATCGTAGCTCCAAGGTTCATTGCATCAAGATGTAATTCAGCATCAAGGATCCAAGATAGATAGTTCTTTCCCGAAATGTCAAGTGCCACAAATTCGAGTTTTGTGATATTCGACATTGTCAAATAACTTCATATATATATGACAAAACAATATTATTAAAATCAGTTATAATAACTTGATAGCATTGGTATAACTTTGATTATAAACAAAATCAAATAATTTGTTTACAACTTTTAACAATATGTAACAAAACAAATCAACAATAATATAAATATGTAAAATTTTATTCTATATAAATAACTTTAAGTGAAGATACGAGAATTACCTTCAGAGCAATTCGTGCTGATAACGTGTTGTAAAACAAGGACAAATATAATGCAAATCAAAGTAATAGAGATAAAATATATCTTACTTTGATATATAATATGGAAGAAGGAATCAAATAAGAGAATTGAGAAAGTGAAAGAGAGAGAGAGAGAGAATGAGAGGAAGAGCTTTCTTTCTTTCTCGGGATGCTATTACATGGGAGGGGTAAGAAGCCTTTTATAGGCTTCACATTATGAACTCCCATTACTCATCTTAAAGATGAGTAAATGGAGTTCATAATGACCATCAATGTGGTCATTCATTTCCCTTAATTTACAACATAGAAAACATTTTTACAAAATTGAAAAATTGCTTGTAGTATTTCTTGGAAAAACACTTGATAAGTGATTCTCTCAAAAACATTTCTAAAGAAAAAACTTTAATAAAAATGCTTAGAATAAAAATATTGTCAACCGCACTCTTAGTAGGTCATCTGCATAACATGCTTGGATTTTCATAGGTTTTCTTACATGAATGATGAAATTCTCCGGTATATGCTTTTTGTATAAGAATTGAGGTGGTGTTTGTTTTTTTTATTTTTTTGCTGAAAGTAATTTGTTTTCAGAGTTTAAGTTGTTTGTTTTCTTACTTTTTCATGATTTATTATAAACTTTTTACTAAATAGAAAAAATTAAAATATATAGCTTTTTCTAAATAGAAAAAATAACATATTGATTTTTTTTTTACTTTTTAATACTTAATAAAAATAAAATACTACAAAAACAAACAACTTAATATTTAACACTATTAAGTATTAAAGTTCTATTTAGAATTAAGTAAAAAAACAAACACCACTTAAGACTGCTTCCATTTTCATAATGAACAAGAAGCCTTAATGATGACTCAGTGAACTTCAATATTAATTTGCCAAGCAGATGCCTTGAACTCATCTGATAATGAGGCATCAGTTGCTCAGAACAATTTCAGTTGAACCAATAGATCTCTTTCTAACATTTCTGTTTTCATATAAGTGAAGAAATTTACGATGGTTCATGTTTGAGTCTGATGTCTTTGAGTTGTGCCTGGCGAAATGGTTATGCTGCCTGTTACCATCATGCCTTAAATCTCTAAAACTTGTGACATCTTCTGTAATGTAACAGGGGCAAGGATGTGAGCATTGAGAACATGCATCAAGGTTTCACTCATGTCTTCGAGTCAACCTTCGAGAGTGTGGAAGGCATTGCAGAGTATGTATCTCATCCAGCCCATGTCGAATTCGCAAATCTGTTCCTGCCCCACCTGGAGAAAGTCATTGTTTTCGACTACAAGCCCATTACAGTCCATCTCTGAATCAAAAGGCCAATGACAATTATCAATTATCCGGCCAGTTTAATCTTGTAATAAAGTTAATGTGCCATATGTGCAAACTGGATTCAGGTTTTGTTGAACCCTTCAAATCCCAGTTTAAAAAAATGCAGACTTGGAATTGTGGATTTTGAATTTTTTTGAGCTAATTTCTTTAGTGAATGTTGAAGTTGATGGTCTTGTTTGATGATGTGAATTTGAAGTATTAACTGGAAGCTGGTTGGGTGTGAGTGGACTTTTGAGTTCCTTCCAAAGGTGGGTGTGAGTTTCTCTCGAAATTTCTTGTAAACGGAGCTTCAATTTCTCTTTAGATCACACTCTCCTCACTGTCAGTCAGGGCAACCTGTTAAAGATGAAGTGTATAGATTGTGGCAAAAGCTCTTCCAAATGCTAATCCATTAGCCAAATACACTTTGCGACTTCTACTTATGACTCATGTTTTGCTTTCTGACTAAAAAGAAGCAAAATATTATGCCAAACTGACTTTAAATTCAATACTTAGCAAAAGGGTGCCAAAATGTGCTGTGTAAGGACCATACTAGGCAAATGGTAGATTTATTAAACAATTACTCATACATAAATAAGATGAGAGAAAAAGCTGTCTACTAGGTCTCATTATTCAATCATTTATATGAACTAAAATCTGATAAATCTTGACTCCATTTTATACCACTTTTGACCCTAATAACAAAATGACACACGTGTAAATTAAAATTTTTACAAAAACTTATTAAATAGGTAAAAATGTTGTGAGAAATAATCACATGCATTTTATACATATCTAAATATTACAACTTTTTTTATAATTTATTATTAAATATCAAATATAATTTGTTATTTAATGAACTGCTTAACTCTATCTAAAAAAAGAAAATTCTATCAACTACCCTTATACTCTCATTATTCATATATACAAAAAGGGATACTAATTTAATTTGAAAATTAAATAGTTTCAACTACCATATTACAAAATATTTGTTTTAATAAATCAAATTTGAAGATCAAATTTGAAACATTTTGAGGGAGAAAATTTAAAATTTGTATTCTATGAAGAAGATGAAAGATTTCAAGTATCAAATGTATTATTTGATATTTTTTATTTAGAGTTTTTTTGTATATCTTTTAACTTAGAGTTTTTTGTTCCATTTTCATTTGGATTGCTGATTGTTAGCTTTTTGGTTTATTGTTTAGGGCTCTCGGCGTCCTTGTGGGATTAAGACCCATAGATTCTAAATTCTGGGAGTAATGTCTCAATTTTCTTTTTATTTTTTTATTTTTTGCGTAAAGATTTCACTTTGGATGCTAGCTTTACTCTTCTTTAAATCTAGGCGTGTTCCAAGTAAGTTACACACTCTCAAAGTGGAAATATTCGCATAGGTTAGAAAAGATAAATAATTACTATGAAACATTTTTTTTTCTTCCTAAAAGAATGAAATATTCCACTAAAACAATATTTGAAATTTGTGATTCGAAAGAAGCATTTTTTTCCTTGAAATTTGTAATTAATGAAAATGCACGCATAAAACACACTCCCTAAGTGAAAATATTTACATAGGTTAGAAAAGATAAATAATTACTATGAAATATATTTTTTTTTCCTAAAAGAATGAAATATTCCACTAAAATAATATTTGAAATTTGTGATTCGGAAGAAGCATTTTTTTTTCCTGAAATTTGTAATTAATGGAAATGCACGCATAAAGCACAAGAAAAAAAAAATTACTATGAAACATATTTTTTTCCTGAAAGAATGAAATATTCCACTAAAATAATATTTTTTTAATATTATTCAATACTTTTCAATTTTTATAAAAGAAATCATCATATTATATAATTGGATGTTGTAAAGAACTAAAACTTTTGTGTTGCATTGGATTATTTTATTTTTTTTGGCATGGGAGTTGACCGATTGGTAGCCACATAGCAAGTTTTATTTTTATTTTTTATTCACAACCCTAACATGTGGTAAAATGCTATTGGTGGAGGATTGGAGGTATGGTACCGAAAAACATATATGGGTACCAAAGCATGACCTAAAAAGCATGACCCGAAAGGATATGCCAAAAAAAATGCCATTGGTGGAGGATTGAAGGTATGGTACCGAAAAACATATATGGGTACCAAAGCATGACCCAAGAAGCATATGCCAAAAAAATATGTTTCCTTTGTTTTTGACTTTTTTTCCACTGTTTAGAGAACAAAATGAGCTATTCTCTATGTTTCCAATCCTTCGTTCTCACATTCCTTGTTGTCACCTGTGAAATAATCCTCCTCTGCCTCATCTTCTCTCGTTCCAGCCCTTCCATCAACATTAGAGAGTATCTCATTTCCCTTGTTTCCATTAGTCTCCTCATCTTCCTCGCATCAATCACTCGCAAAATCCGATTTGCTTCTATCAACGCCATCATCAATCCCAGTTTCTATTATCAAATTCTTTAAAGATCAATAGTAACCTTCTGCTGTAAGCTTTAAACATCATTTCTTTCTTTTCTTTTTCTTTTTTTCTATATAATGTTTTGTTTCTTCATTTTTTCGTTTTTTTAATTGAAAATTTATTGTTTACATAGTTGATAATAGAAAAAGATTTTTTCTTCCCTTTTATCCACTCCATTTCTTAATTAATTCTCACAAGCTTTTTCTTTACAGCACCAGCCACAAGAATTCCAACCCTATCAAATATGGAGCCCCAACGGTATTTATCTTAATTTCAACATTCTTTTATTTTCCTTTATAAATTAACATATTACTTTTATTTTCAGAGTTATTCAAATAAAATCAAGAGAGGAGTTAAGAAATGAGATCCACCTCGTCGCCCTCGATAGCATTGTGAGTCTCACACAGGGCCTTGATAACATTGTGAGTCTCAACTTCCTGTGTGTTGCCTCTTCATTTTTAGGACTCTCCCTTACCACTATAGGGTTGCGTAGCATGGATGGTCGTCTTGACTGCGATCCCAATATAAACACAATCAAGAGCTTGATGTTATTTGAGGTCATTTCCTTCGCCTTTTTTCTCACATCATCATTGGTGGCTTATGACTTGAAGATAATGATCAGTCTCGTCAATGCTACAGAATTAAATGAAGAGTTTAGAAGCCACTTCAATAGAAAATCTATTCGAAAGGTGATGCTTTGTGTCATCTTCAACTCAATCTTGGGATGTCTTTTTCTAATTCTCTCAATAGTGTATATCCTTTAGATTCAGTTAGGAATTTTGAGTCGTAAGAGTCTATTTACAGTCCAATGAGTGGTTGCTCTTGTTATTATTGTTAGTTATGGTGTTATTTTCCATGTTGCTATTACTATCTCGGCATTTTTATATGTATGATTTTTGGTTTATATTAGTATGTATGAAACATTATTAATGTGTTTAATTAGAATATGAGTATTTAGGTTTGTTTGTTTTCATTACTGATATGTATGACATATTATGAATGTGTTTAATTATAATGTGACTATTTGGTCACTAATATCCCATCCCTTTTTCATTCTGAGCTTAGTTTCTTTTAAGTTAAAATTTTCAATAATTGATTGAATATAATGGTTGATTGAGTAGAATATTGTATGGTTGTGAATTATTATTACTTCTGCTCTTTCAGCTGCCCGGCCGCCTCAAGGTCATTGTTTAGTGACATTTCCTATCTTTTATTTTATATATTTTAAGATTAAAATAAATATTAAAATATCATTTTTTAATAATATAAATACTATATTTAATTTTTCTATATTTTTTCGAAAGGGTTGATGATTCTTGTAAATGAAATATATACTAATAGGCATATTGATGTGTAAGTTTGGTCACATGACTCACTTAGATAATTGACTAAAAAAGGAAATTGTGAAAACTAGTATACTTGGAAAGATAGTTGGGAAAAGGGAAGTCAGACCATTGAATGGGTCTATTAATGTGATTAAATTAGCAAGATATGATATCGAAGAATTCACCTAACACCATTAGTTATGGTGTGTCCACATTAGCTTTAAGAATAAGGCACCATTAGTAATGGTGAGTCCACATTAGCTTTAAGGTTTCCTACCACTTGATATGGTAACCAAATAAACCCTTGGGCATAACCATATCAACATGAAGATCAAATAAAAATTAGGAATTTATTACGATTGCTTGATAGGGAGCTAATCCATTTATGGAAGGCTCCTCTAATAATAAATGTATGCCGATTTGGATGGGGGGCACATGGTATTCTTCAGTAAAAGGGAAAGAATAGTTCGCTTTGTGGTCTTCACACGGCTCCACGTTTAGAATCTAACGTTGACAGATATTTTATAAGCAAGTTTTTTTGGGTTTCTTCTTACTGGGAGCGATGTGGGACACCACCGGACGGTGTTAATGTGTTAAAATGGCTCCTCTTAATTCTTGTTTGGGCTGACAGCTATAATGGACCTGCCCTAACACTCATATCACACCACTAGGGTTCTGAGCCTTGATAGCTGATTCGCGTATGTAAATCCAGTCGGGTCATTTAATCAAAAACATTTATAAAACCTATGACCTCATACTAGTGTAGCAAAACTACTATAGTATAGTGGCTCTAGGGTCGAACTCTGGGATGGGTTTTCATTCTACCAGTGATATACTCATGATTAGGAATTGAATTTAATGATTTCCTTTATAAAAAATTTAGAGTTTAAAAGAAAATAAAATTTGTTTTGAAAGTGTTTGAAACTAAATTAACATAAACTAATTAAAAATGGAAGAAAGAAAGTCTCCCGGAGCTCAGGATTGCTAGGATCAAGTTTAGAATGCAAAGTGGAAAATTCCGGATTTTTCTCCTCGCATTGGGGATTTAACCTATAGTTATTTCCCGAACCGGTATAGGTTTAACAATGAAGATTTAATCCATAAAAATCAATAGAAATGGTAGTCAAGGTCCATTAATGGCTTTAGACACTATGGGTCTTCACCTTGAACCACTTTCCAATGGCTCGTACATGATAACTAATGGACTGATATGGATCTAGCAATAAGCATCCACAGAGACCTGAAGCTTACCATGTATTGGCCATTCAAAGTGATTCTAAGGGATTTAAAGCAAAACTTTGGATTTAAAAGCCATTTATGAACTTCAACTACCTGTATTTAAGGCACGAGCGTTTTCCACCTTGCATCTGGACTTTTCACCTAGCTTCCATCACTCCAAGAAACCAAAAGTTTAGCCTCTCATCCTCTGAGAAAACATCCTCAGAGGTTGTTTGGCTTCCAAGAAAAAGAAAATAGTAAAGAGAAAAGGGAAAACGAGAGAGCTCTGTATATTTTTCTAAGTGTAAAACATAACACGCGCGTTTTCTCCAAGAGGTGATTTCCACCCCTTATATAGTTTTTACAAAAGCAAAGCTTGTGATTGGCTTGTTACAAGGAGAAGAAAGGAAATTACATCAAGAAATACAAAAGAAAATATCTAAAGTGGAGTCGGCAAAAACAGAGGAAAATTCGCACCACGCATGGGGTGTGCGAGTTTTGCACACCATTCGCACACCATTCGCACAGCTAAGGGGGTGTGCGAATTTCGCACACCATTCGCACACCTAGAGCAGTTGTCTTCCGAAGGCCATATCTTCCTCGTTTCAGCTCCAAATCGTACACGGTTTGAAGTGTTGGATTCTTGACTTCCTGAGCTTTGAAATGGTATATAGAATGTAAAAAATGGACTTCGGGAAGTGCTCCAAAAGTGCCAAAGAAGACTGCAGCTGCTGTCCTTTGTTTTCCTCCTTGCTTCTCTTTGGTTTTCTTTGCTTTTCTCCTTTGGATGGCTTGTCTTAATGATCTAAAAAGATGTCAAAAACACTAAAACTAGCCACAAATATGATTAGGAGTCATTGCTAGGTCCTTAACATGCCAATTGGAATAAAAATGAAGAATTACTACACAAAAGTGCTTAAAACATAATGACTTAAAGGTGTAAAATAACACTTTTTGGGTAGTAATCACTCCCCCCAACTGACACATTGCTAGTCCCTGAGCAATGAAGGAGAGAAAATGAAAGAAAAATAGATAATAAAATAATTTACAAAATCATGCTGATCACTCCAAAAAATAATCAAGTGGCATGATTGGATCAAACTCTCATATGACAAGTCAAGGATATAAAACTCAATCATCAACAAGAGTTATCAAATAACTTACCTATCACAACTTGCTAAGAGCGGGCATTATGCAAATTTGAGTATCAAAATAATTTCCACTCCCAACGGATCAATTCTTAATCTTCCACAAAAATCTAAGTGTTAAGGTGCTTAGTTTCCAGTTATAGTATGTCAAACTATATTCTCCCCCCCAACTAAGGTTTTTCTCTAACTTTAGCAACACTAACTCATATATAAAAGGCTAAGAACGCACCTTTTTTTTTAAAGGGACTCCACCCATCCACCCATGTAACGAGCAGTGAGGTCGGTGACTCCCAACCAATAAAGGCTTAGGGCACCAGGCTTTAAAGATTTTCACCATATACCCCTCGGACCTTGCTCGGGTTTCAAAGCAAGTGAAGCAAAAATTATTCATAAGACACATTGGCCTTTTATAAGGTGTCCCAACACTAATAGAATGAAGTCAATGGCACCAAGTCGAAAATTTCCTAAGTTTAGGGGGGTGAGAAAGTTTTCCATCTTATAACTGGAATCTAATGTGTTCAGTGTGTGAAAAGATTAGAGTGGAAGACTTAAGATTGAAATCAAAAGGATCTTCAACAATTTATCAACTTTAATAAGCATAATACAAACTCTGAGACTATGGCAATAAGATAAGAATTTAATTTCTCCCATTTACTTTTGAGAATTTATCTTTGAGAAAACAAAGAGAGTTTGCAAAAAAAAAAAAAAAATTGTTAGCAAAATAACTTAACCAAAAATTCAACAAATTACTTCCTCAACTCTCCCCCAACTAGGATGAACATTGTCCCCAATGTTCCAAAAGCAAGAGATAATAAAAGGGAGGAAGTGATACCTCCTGATAGTAAGGGAGCCTGAATGAACAGGAGAAACCACATGTTGCAGAAGAAAAGAAAAATCATAAGATTGATGAATAGAGGAAATAAAATGGAATAGCTAAAATACACAAAAAAGAAGATGTCTATATAAACTGAGAGAGTACAATATACAAGATAAACATGAAATACATCCAATCCCAGTATAAAAGTGGTCCAAAATATATAAGACATCCAAAAATGTAGCATATAGATACAAAAAAAAAAAAAAAAGAGGAGTGATCGTATGATCAAGTAGTAGGCTCCTCTGGTGGATAGGAGGGGTCATCCGTTGCAACTGTGGAAGGAACCGCTACAGGTGGAGCTGGTGGTGAAAGACCGAGGTGGTGCTGAATCTCATAGAGAATGAGAGTCTGCTGGTCCTGCTGAAGTTGGAAGTGGTCCATCCGCTCCATAATGGTCGTATGAGTAGTGGTCAAAGTCTGGAAAGAAGCGAGCAAGGCACGATACTCTAGACCAGGGATAGTAATGGGCGGCTCTGATGTAGGAGGAACAATAGGTGGGGCATCAGATGATGATGCCTCCGGTACTGGCTGTGGAGGGTCTGAAGTGGACGGAGCAGGAGGGACTTCCCTTGGCTCGGGAAGTTCTGGGGACTGGCGATGGAGCCATATCTGAGTCCATTGGTCAAGAGAGAAGCTCTCTCGACAATGGTGGCGGGGCTCTGAACGAGGGTCTGCAGGAAAACCCATATGCGCCAAAACATGGCATAGCAGCCAAGAGAAAAGTAAAGGCATGGAGTCTGCCCTCGCAAGACGCCGCGTATGCACCTTCTCCTCAAAATGGAGGAGAACGGCCATAATCAAATGATGGGGGCCAAAATAGTAGCCCTCAGAGATACGGAATAATGCCTCCATAATGGCCCCTCGTCTCTGCACTTTATGCTGAAGAGGAAAAAGATTGGCGCGAAGCACCACATCAACTAGGAGCATCTCTGGGGGAAGCTCTCTCCTCAAAATGGTCCTCTGGGAAGATGTCCCTCGAGATAGGATATGAACCATGTCCCACTTAGAAAGTGGGGCCCAGCGTCTAAATGTAGCGGGATCTGCTGGTGCAAAAGGGATATGGAAGGCATCGGCAATCTGTCTAGCCCCCAAAATACCCTGGTGTCCATCAATGGTAAAAAGGATTGAGGCTGGTACCGGGACGCCACGAGTAGTCATAGACTGGTAAAAGTCTAAAGTTACTCGAGGATAAAAGAACTGGGGCAGAGTCATAAAGGGTATAAGATGGTACCTCTCAAGTAGGCGGTATGAATCCCGCAACTCAGGCTGCTGTCGCATAAGAGAGTGATCGAAATATGCTTCGACATGAAAGTCTCTCAATCGGCAATCGGAGTTGCCCTCAATGGGTAAGCTGGGTCTAGGGCGCCTGGCGGAAGAAGGCTGAGACTGTGAATCTCGAGGTGCTCTGGAGGACTCTCTTGGCTCTGAAGTCTTGGCTTTCTTTGTAGGAGGACTCCGAGGTGGAATTTGTGGAGGGGCCACAGACGTGGCAGATGCTCTCCTCGTATGGTATCTGCTCTAAGGGGCAGAATCAGGTAAATGTGAGGGTGCATCTAGTGGGGCCTGCACAGGGACGGCTCTCTGACTGCTCTGGGGAGCTGTGGTAGATCCTCCTCGGGTCTTAGGCATGATGAAGCGATGAAATGAGGCTCAGAGGTTTGGGATTAGGGAAGGTAGGGATGGAAAAGCTGAAATTTTCGCACAAGGGGGGGGGGTGCGAAATTTTCGCACAGGGTACTATTCACCCGCGCGTTTGAAGAATTGTGGTTTGTTTGAGATGGTGAAAATTTGTGGCCTTTGAGGGTGGGAAAAGCTGGCTTAGGTATGAAAAAGATTTGTCATGGTGAATAGGCTTGGAAATTGGAGCTTTTCAAGAGGAAAATTGAAGATTGGGAGCTCCCATGGCCGGCGGCAATGGGTTTCTTATGAAGAAACCATGGCTTGAATGCTTATGGTTTGGTAAGAACAAGGTTTGGGATTGGATTGTGGATGGATTTAGAGGGTTGGGTGAAGATTTGAAAGGATTTTGATGGTGGAAGGAGGTGAAATTGCCGAAAATGGGAAGTGGTGAATAGTGAATGCGCGGCTATGGAATGGAGCTATGGAGATGGGCTGCCATGGTGGTGTTGATGATGAGGAATGATGAAGAAGAGGGGCTTTGTGGATGGAAATGGGTGATCGGAAGAGAGGTTTTGAGAGAATTGAAGAAGAAGCTAAGACTTTGAAGTGGAGAACATAGCTTTTAAAGAGAAAAATGAATTTCGCACAGGGGAAAATGGTGTGCGAAATTTTCGCATACCTGTGATTCTCCAAGACAGAGAGCATGGTTTTGAAAATTGGCGCAAAAAACGAATTCGCACAGGGTTCGCACAAGGTTCGCATTCCTGTGAAATTCGCACAAGGGACCGAGAGCATGCAATTTTTGAAAAGTGGTGCAAAAGCAAATTCGCACAGGGTAAGTGGTGTGTGAAATTTTCGCACACCACAAGGGGGTATGCGAATTTTGTTGAGTCTTGTCTTTTCTCCCCTGTTTTCCCTTGTTTTCACCAAGACTTCATTCTTCAAGCCTTCAAGCCTTCCTACCTACATTTAAACAAAAAAAAAAAAAAATTCAAACCACATTAGAATGAAATTAAAGTCAAAAATAGAAATCAAAACATGCATAAACACAAGAAAACATTAGATTAAACTAAAATCAACTTAAAAGATAACAAAAAGAGGATGAACTTTTTAGTCTTTGGAGAGACTAAGTTCAACCATGAACCAAGTGTTTTCATGTTGGAGGTGGATCAAGGAGAATGAATTCCTCCTTGTCTCGGGAAAAAGATTCGATATAGGGCTTGAGACGATGCCCATTAACTTTGAAAGTTCGAGTGCTATTGAAGTTGAGTAGTTCCACTACTCCATTTGGTTGCATTTCATGAATTATGAAAGGACCCGTCCATCTTGATTTCAATTTTCCCGGAAAAAGATGAAGCTTAGAGTCATAAAGCAAGACTCTTTGCCCCTTGGCAAAATTCTTCTGATTTACCAATTGATCATGCCATTTCTTCAACCTCTCCTTTGCAATTTTTGAATTGAGGTAAGCATCATTTCTCATTTCCTCCAATTCATTCAAATCCAAACATCTTTTCAACCCGGCTCTTGTCAAATCCATGTTGAGTTTTTTGATTGCCCACCATGCTTTGTATTCAATCTCCACTGGAAGATGGCATGCTTTGCCATAAACAAGGTGATAAGGAGACATTCCAAGAATGGTCTTGTAAGCGGTCCTATACGCCCATAAGGAATCTAGGAGCTTAATAGACCAATCATTCTTATTCACATTCACCACCTTCATTAATATATTCTTGATCTCCCGGTTGGCTAACTCAACTTGGCCACTTGTTTGAGGGTGATAAGGTGTAGCTACCTTGTGCTTAACCCCATATTTGGCTAGAAGAGTCTCAAAAGGTTTATTGCAAAAGTGGGTTCCTCCATCACTTATAATGGCCTTAGGCACTCCAAATCTTGCAAAGATGTTATCCTTGAGGAATTTAAGAACCACCCTATGATCATTGCTCCTACATGGGATTGCTTCAACCCACTTAGAGACATAATCCACTCCCACCAAAATGTAGGAATGTCCAAATGACATTGGAAATGGTCCCATGAAGTCTATCCCCCAAACATCAAAGACATCCACTATCAAAATAGGGTTCAAGGGCATCATATTTCGGCGTGTAAGCTTACCAAGCCTTTGACACCGATCACATCCCTTGCACATAGAGTGGGCATCCTTGAAAAGAGAGGGCCACCAAAACCCTGATTGGATCACTTTCATAGCTGTTTTCTGGGAGGAAAAATGACCTCCACATGCACTATCATGGCAATGGGAAAGAATTCCTGATTGCTCTTGTTCAGGAACACATTTCCTTATGATTTGATCCGCACAATATTTGAAGAGAAAAGGCTCCTCCCAATAATAGGCATGGATCTTAGCAAAGAAATGCCTCTTGTCTTGGGCACTCCACGCGCTTGGAACTTCCCCAGTAACCAAGTAATTTGCAATGTGAGAATACCAAGGAGCTACATCTATTGACATGAGAGACTCCTCAGGGAAGTCATCATTGATAGGCAGACCATGTGAGTCATGTGCTATCACAAGTCTTGACAAATGGTCAGCTACCACATTTTCTACTCCCTTTTTATCCCGGATTTGGAGATTGAATTCTTGGAGCAAAATGATCCATCTTATCAATCTTGCCTTGGCATCTTGCTTGGTTAGCAAGTATTTCAAAGCGGAATGGTCAGTGAACACCACTATAGAGGACCCTACTAAATAGGCACGAAACTTATCCAAGGCAAAAACTACTGCCAACAACTCCTTCTCAGTAGTTGTGTAGTTCCTTTGAGCCTCGTTCAAAGTTTTGCTCGCGTAATAAATCACATAAGGCTTTTCATCCTCTCTTTGCCCCAAAACAGCCCCCATAGCAAGATCACTTGCATCACACATTACCTCAAAAGGTAATTTCCAATTTGGGGCTCTCACTATTGGTTCAGTTGTGAGGAATTGTTTCAATTCCTCAAAAATCTTCTGACACTTCTCATCCCACACAAACTTGGCATCATTTACCAAGAGTTCACAAAGAGGCTTTGAGATTTTTGAGAAATCCTTAATGAACCTCCTATAGAACCCGACATGTCCTAGGAATTGCCTAATTCCTTTAACATTTGTGGGAGGTGGCAACTTAACAATTAGCTCCACCTTTGCCTTGTCTACCTCAATGCCATTTTTGGATATTACATGTCCTAAGACAATGCCTTGTTGTACCATAAAATGACACTTCTCCCAATTTAGCACTAGGTCTTTCTCAATACATCTGTGGAGAACAGCTTCTAAGTGCAACAAACACTCCTCAAAAGAACTTCCATATACAGTGATGTCATCCATGAACACTTCCATGATGCGTTCCACCATATCACTGAAGATGCTTAGCATACATCTTTGGAAAGTTGGAGGAGCATTACATAAACCAAAGGGCATTCTCCTATACGCAAAAGTACCAAAGGGGCATGTGAAGGTTGTTTTTTCTTGATCTTCCAAATCAATCTCTATTTGGAAGTACCTCGAGTAACCATCTAGAAAACAGTAGAAAGGATGTCCTGAGACTCTCTCAAGGACTTGGTCCATGAAAGGCAATGGGAAATGGTCCTTCCTAGTCACTAAATTCAACCTCCTGTAGTCTATACACACCCTCCATCCTGAGGTAGGACGTGTAGAGACTTCCTCCCCTTTCTCATTCTGGATCACAGTGATTCTAGATTTCTTTGGAACTACTTGGGTGGGGCTCACCCACAAGCTATCTGAAATGGGATATATGATCCCTGCTTGTAGTAGCTTCAGAACTTCACCCGTCACCACCTTTTGCATGTGAGGATTCAACCTCCTCTGGGGTTGCCTCACTGGTTTTGCATCTTCCTCCATGTAGATATGGTGGGTGCATACCAAAGGACTAATCCCTTTCAGATCAGAAATTTGCCATCCAATGGCTTTCTTGCATTTTCTGAGGACTCCCAAAAGACTATCCTCTTGATCACTTGTGAGATTTGAAGAGACCACCACTGGACATTTCTCATCTTCCTCCAAGTATGCATACTTCAAATTAACAGGAAGTGGCTTCAAAACAAGCTTTGGAGGGTCCTCCATAGCTGCTCCTTGTGAGTCCTCCTTATTGAGCAGTGGTAAGATCTCTTCCCGTCTCCTCCAAGGAGACATGATAGCTAGCACATCAGAGGGTTCAGGTAACCTTTCTTCAAACACTTCAAGGCTTTCATTCAAGCTCTCTTCTAAGCTCTTGTCACAATGCTCTTCAACCAAGGTGTTGATCAGGCACACCTCCTCCAATCCTTCATCCTCATCTGGGTGAAGATGCCTCTTGCAAAGATGGAATATGTTTAATTCCAAGGTCATGTTTCCAAATGTGAGTTGCATCACCCCATTTCTACAATTGATGATGGCATTAGAGGTTGCCAGGAAAGGTCTCCCAAGGATGATTGGCACATAATTGGCTTCCTTAACAGTGGGATCAGTATCAAGCACAACAAAATCCACGGGATAGTAGAATTTGTCCACTTGAACTAGAACATCCTCTATCACCCCCCTTGGGATTTGACAGACCTATCAGCTAAGGAGAGAGTGATGGTTGTGGGCTTCAATCCTCCAAGTCCCAGTTGCTTGTACATAGAGTATGGGAGCAAATTCACACTTGCCCCCAAGTCTAGTAAAGCTTTCTCCACAAGTGTCCCTCCAATGTTGACTGCAATGGTGGGGCAACCCGGATCTTTATACTTAACTGGAGACTTACTCTGAATGATAGCACTTACTTGCTCAGTGAGGAATGCATTCTTTGTCACATGTAGCCCTCTCTTAACCGTGCACAAGTCCTTTAGAAACTTTGCATATGTGGGGACTTGCTTGATCATATCAAGTAAGGGTATATTCACCTTCACTTGTCTCAAGACTTCAAGAATTTCTGATGAATTATTGATTTCCTTCTTTCCATGTAAAGCTTGAGGAAAAGGGGGAGGCATATGTTTCTTCATCATATCTTCTTTAATCACTATCCTCGGCTCTTCTTCAATGCTTGATTTGGATGCACTTTTCTTCCCACTCTCCTCTTCTTGGTTATGGCTCTCTTTAACCAAGGTTTTCTTTGACAAGAGTTCTTTATCTTGCCTCACCTTAGGCAAGGGTTGATCAACCTCTTTTCCACTCCTCAAGGTGATCACAGCTTTGACCTCCCTCAACTTTGAAGAATCCTCCTCTTGGGTTTCAACTTCATGAACACCCTTAGGATTTTGGCTTGGTTGAGAGGGGAACTTTCCTTTCTCATTCACTGTGTTGAGGTTGGTAAGCCTAGAGATGGAGTATTGAATATTATCTATATTTTGATATAGATCATTTTGCATCCCATCCATTCTCTTATTTAGAGAACTCTCAACATTCTCAATCTTTTGGTGCAATTGGGAGTTGATTGCCCTTTGTTCACTCACAAAGTCATTCATGACTTTACTTAGGTTCGCAATGGCTTGCTCCACTGAAGAGGTTTGTTGAGGTGCTTGAGTTTGGGCTTGTGGTTGGTATGGAGGTGGTCTTGGTTTCCAAGAAAAATTTGGATGGTTTCTCTAGCTTGAATTATAGGTGTTTCCATAAGGTGCATTGTTGTTAGGCCTAAATTGCCCCACAACATTGGCTTGATCACCTAACATCTCCCTCACAGCTAACATGGTTGGGCACTCATCTACCACATGATCACATGATTGGCAAATGGTGCATGGCATGGCATGGGCTTGAGTCTCGGAAATGGCTTGGACTTCATGCATCTTTTTCAACTCAAGTTCTTCCAACCTCCTTGCTATTGTTGCCACCTTAGCTTTCATGTCCATGTCTTCACTTAACATGTACATTCCACCCTTTGGATTTACAGGAGCTTTCATCCTTCCCAATTCCTTTGAGTTGGGCTCATCCCATCCTCTTGTTACCTCAGATACATAACTTAAAAAATCCATGGCTTCTTCCGGATTCTTACTCATAAAATCTCCCCCACACATGGTTTCAAGAATTTGCTTCATGGAGGAAGACATCCCATCATAGAAATAGCTCACCAAGAGCCATGTATCAAAGCCATGATGAGGACAAGCATTGATGGCCTCCATATACCTTTCCCAACATTCATGGGACTTCTCATTTTCTTTTGCAGAAAAGTTTGAGATTTGTCTCTTCAACCCATTGGTCCTATGGGTGGGGAAAAATTTCTTCAAAAACTCGGCCTGAAGATCAACCCAATTCCTTATGCTCCTTGGCCTTAAAGAATTAAGCCATATTTTTGCCTTGTCCTTCAAAGTGAAAGGGAATAACTTGAGTCTCATCAAGTCTATTGAAGCTCTTCCCTCTCTAAAGGTATTGCACACCTCCTCAAACTCCTTGATGTGGGCATATGGATTCTCACTCTCCATTCCATGGAAATTTGGTAGAAGGGGCACAATATGGGGCCTTATAATCAGCTGCTCAAGAGGAGGTATGATGCATGAGGGTGCACTCATCCTTGGTGGGTGTATTCTATCCTTCATGGATAGATATGCATTTGGATTACCCCCTTGACCTTGTTGAGAATTCTGATCCTCTTGTGGAGGGTCCATGATGTTTACACAGATATCCAACTCTGTGTCTTAAGGATTCTCAATCCTTACTAATCTTCCCTCTTGGTCCCGAATCCAATAGGGCATGCACAAATCACTACTTGCCTGAAAACAAAACAAAGACAACAAAAACAAAAAAAAAACTAGAAGAAAGTTAAAGTTAGAAAGAAAACAAAAGAAATTCTACAATAAAAAAAAAAAAGTTAGTGAAAAAGGAATTCACCAAACTTGTGATGAAAATCACAAGTAGCCTCTAAAAGGTTGTATCACTGTATCGTGGCACCATCCCCGGCAACGGCGCCATTTTGATTCGCGTATGTAAATCCAGTCGGGTCATTTAATCAAAAACATTTATAAAACCTATGACCTCATACTAGTGTAGCAAAGCTACTATAGTATAGTGGCTCTAAGGTCGAACTCTGTGATGGGTTTTCATTCTACCAGTGATATACTCATGATTAGGAATTGAATTTAATGATTTCCTTTATAAAAAATTTAGAGTTTAAAAGAAAATAAAATTTGTTTTGAAAGTGTTTGAAACTAAATTAACATAAACTAATTAAAAATGGAAGAAAGAAAGTCTCCCGGAGCTCAGGATTGCTAGGATCAAGTTTAGAATGCAAAGTGGAAAATTCCGGATTTTTCTCCTCGCATTGGGGATTTAACCTATAGTTATTTCCCGAACCGGTATAGGTTTAACAATGAAGATTTAATCCATAAAAATCAATAGAAATGGTAGTCAAGGTCCATTAATGGCTTTAGACACTATGGGTCTTCACCTTGAACCACTTTCCAATGGCTCGTACATGATAACTAATGGACTGATATGGATCTAGCAATAAGCATCCACAGAGACCTGAAGCTTACCATGTATTGGCCATTCAAAGTGATTCTAAGGGATTTAAAGCAAAACTTTGGATTTAAAAGCCATTTATGAACTTCAACTACCTGTATTTAAGGCACGAGCGTTTTCCACCTTGCATCTGGACTTTTCACCTAGCTTCCATCACTCCAAGAAACCAAAAGTTTAGCCTCTCATCCTCTGAGAAAACATCCTCAGAGGTTGTTTGGCTTCCAAGAAAAAGAAAATAGTAAAGAGAAAAGGGAAAACGAGAGAGCTCTGTATATTTTTCTAAGTGTAAAACATAACACGCGCGTTTTCTCCAAGAGGTGATTTCCACCCCTTATATAGTTTTTACAAAAGCAAAGCTTGTGATTGGCTTGTTACAAGGAGAAGAAAGGAAATTACATCAAGAAATACAAAAGAAAATATCTAAAGTGGAGTCGGCAAAAATAGAGGAAAATTCGCACCACGCATGGGGTGTGCGAATTTTCGCACACCTGAGGGGGGTGTGCGAGTTTCGCACACCATTCGCACAGCTAAGGGGGTGTGCGAATTTCGCACACCATTCGCACACCTGGAGCAGTTGTCTTACGAAGGCCATATCTTTCTCGTTTCAGCTCCAAATCGTACACGGTTTGAAGCGTTGGATTTTTGACTTCCTGAGCTTTGAAATGGTATATAGAATGTAAAAAATGGACTTCGGGAAGTGCTCCAAAAGTGCCAAAGAAGACTGCAGCTGCTGTCCTCTGTTTTCCTCCTTGCTTCTCTTTGCTTCTCTTTGGTTTTCTTTGCTTTTCTCCTTTGGATGGCTTGTCTTAATGATCTAAAAAGATGTCAAAAACACTAAAACTAGCCACAAATATGATTAGGAGTCATTGCTAGGTCCTTAACATGCCAATTGGAATAAAGATGAAGAATTACTACACAAAAGTGCTTAAAACATAATGACTTAAAGGTGTAAAATAACACTTTTTGGGTAGTAATCAATAGCCTCCATTTCCATTCCTTAATTTTGAATCCATTTTGGGGACGTTTATACATCTAATTCTGCTTTTGTCCCATTGTTTAAAAGATGCCCCCAAAGGCATCCAAAAGTAAGTAGAAGGTAAACTACCCACCTTGTAGCCCAGCTCACAAACCAAATCATCCACGTTCTCCACCCTTCCCACAAGGATCAACTCACTTTTATTCAAGTTAACCTTCAAACCAGAGATTGCCTCAAATTAACCTTAAAAAAAAGTGAGTCAATTGAAACAAATAATTGGATACCATCAGCAATTATCTTGCCTAAAAGAGCTTCATGCCACATATAAGGATCACATCGAAATTGTTGATGCAAAGCTCTAAGGTTCATAACAGAGCCATCTAGACCATGACATTTAAGTCATTGGTAGATGAACTGCAATAATTTCAACTTGTACCAATCAGCACAAAAAAAACGTAGGAACCCTCATTTCAATAAAAAAACAAATATTTAAAAAGTAGACACATAGTAGACCCATAGGATGCATAGAGTAAATTCTAAAAACAGGAGAATTGATGGACTCAAATGCATATGGTCTATGATTATAATAGCAAAAAAATACAAAAGGTAATTATGTTCAATGAAAGCGACAATCTACCATAGTTATAGGAAATACTTCAACCCAATGTCCATGTTAATCTCAATCACCATGAAAATTTTTCCACTACTCATCATCAAGTTGTATCTATAATCTTCCTTGGGAGAGATAAAAAGAAAGCGATTTGCATTGAGAGAGATAAAAAGAAACAATATGATTGAAGGGTGTGTGCAGGCCTAAGTAGGCACACTCATCCTCGCTCCTTAACCAACATGATTGTAAAACTAGTTATATATATATTTTTCTTTTCTGAAAAGTACCTCATCTACAATGACACAATATTATTGATATAAATATTCCCCAAATGATATGAGGCAAAAGTATATCCATATCCAATTTGGGAAACAAATGATAGCTCTAACAATTCAAATTCCAAACTTTATTGGTTCCAACCACATCTCAAATCCATCAAAGTAGGGGCATGGCTCTTACCCTTTTTTCAATAATTGAGAAATCTAAAACCATTTATCACTAATACTACTATGATGTTGGTAAAATAACTAAAAAAATTTAAAAATATAAATTCCCAAAGTGGCCTCAATTTTTTCTTAACCTGAATTTGCATGTTCGTATCATATAATTCTTCAACATATCTATAAGGATTAAACAAAAACTGACAAAAGGTTAGAAACCCTATAAAATCAGGATAAAAAAACTCACTAGGAAATTGCTTCAGATGAGTAGGAATAATTAATAGATAGTATGAAACTTGAGATAGTTTAAGACCAAAAATATTGCACCACCATGGAGTCTTAGGGAATTTTGGCTTGGATATGGCAGCATTAATGGGAATTCAAGATTTGGGAAGGCAGTATGGAAATATGATCCAACACAAGTTTCTGTAGATGTGGAGCTCAAACTAATAGTCTTCATGGTGGGCAAGTTGGCTATGATGTTGAATTGTTGCAGTCCATTGTGAATAGACACGTGTTGCATGAAAAGAGTTGCTCGGGTTTGGATATTGCTGAGAAGAATGAGAAGGGAACCAGTGATTTTATACTGGACCATAGACTCTTGTCAAAAAGTTGGTAAACTGAAGAATGGCAATGAGAAATCCAGAGTGTATGGTCTACTTATTTTCTTCAATCTTTGTGAATATTTGATGGGCTCTGAGAAACACCATGGGTATGGGCTTCAGGCTAAACCTGAAATGGGATTTTCCAACCATTTGTCCTACCCTTACCAGTTCACCGCCTAGGCTGTTGATGCCTTGCGTCCCAGTGATCCACGTAGCTGCCAAGTGGACGCACGCTTTCAACCAAGATTGAGTTCTGGTTCAGTCTTCCCTGCAAAAGATGTCCGGACAGGGTGTCCGGACACACCCTCCGATGGTTTTGTTAGCCATGGCTCGAGAGATTAAGCTATTGGCCTTTTTCAAGGATAGTGAGTTTACCTTCTTCCTTGTGTGAAGACCCTTTTATATAGTGTCAAAAGCTCTGCCTCCCTCTTTAATGGTGGGAAGACTTTTTGGCTCGTCATGATGCTTCTAGGTGATGGCAGGGTCATCATCACCCTACAGACGGCTGTCAGAGATCATGGGAGGCGACTTGCCATCGATCCTATCCTTTCGTTCTGCAGGCGGTAGAACGTGGGCTGTGGCAGGCTGTCGGGGATGACTCATCAAGGCTTGCTCGCTACGGTCAATGATCCGGACAATATATCCGGGTAGGATATACTGTCGTCCGGGCATGACACTTGCGAGTGTCGTGTGCCTCCCCTGGGGAGTCCGGATAGGGTAGCGCGCCACATGTCCTCTTGGGGAGTTCGAATAGAGTTGCTCCGGATAGCGATGCGCGCCACGTGTCATCAGGGGGAGGGGTCCCTACACAGGCTTTACACATTTTCCGTCCAGGGAGCTCTGCAGACCTTTGAGAATGATTACTCAGAAATAGGGGAGGTGGAGATTGACGGACCAATTAAGCACCTAATGCTTTCAACTTTCAGAAATCCTCGAAATCTCATCCTCAAGACTTGAACTCACTGTTGAGGAAGGTCTCTCAATATCTCCGTAGTAAAAATTGGGATACAAGGGTTGTTGCTCCTCATGCTACCCATATTTGACCTGAAACCTGAAGAAGACCAGTTCTCCATACCAAAACAGCAAATCCCAAATAAAGAGTCTTCTCGAGCTGGATTTGGTCTCATCCCCTCCAGCTCCTTCCATAGTAAAAGCTCCTCTTTCATGAACTGCAGAAACTTTGGTTCTTTCTAAGACCTCAACAGTCATGAGCTTGATGCACAACCTGAGTTTTTCACCCACGTAATCCCAAACAAGACCAACAACTCACCCACTATCATTGACGGTGGATTTGGAATGACCAAGGTAGATTGAACCTGGTAACCAGACTCAGCAAGCGCCTCCATCAGCTGCGATTTCCCGGTCTGGATTATGGAATGGTCTCGATTTAGTAGGTTTCCTGAATTGAGGCAAAGGACAAGGCACCACAATGGGAACTGAAAACAGGCACATCCACAATATGGGTCCAATTGGGCACTCTGTGGGAGCCTTCTTCCATGTGTCAATCCATGTAGCAGTCCACATGGCACACCCCTAGAGCTGTCCGGATGGTTGCCAAAGTACCCGAAGCCTTCTATCCGGCCATACAGACATGCGGCAAATGGCACTGGACTCCTTAGATGGGCGATGTCTTCCAGCCAACCTTCAAGTCCTCCTTGTTACGAGAAATGATTTCCATTTGACATAAGAATAGCTAATGGGACCTTCTCTCATCCTCACATCTACATTAGTGGACTGTCACACACTGCCCCATACCTTCAACAGATTGAAGTGACGAGCAACTACATCATGATGTAATACCTGAAGGTACCTGCCAACCACCCTAAACTGCAATGATTGCTCTACCACTTACAGGATAGCTGTCATTGCAGTAAAAGTCAAAACCACGAAATTATTGTGATAGAAGTATGATATACCATTCTTCAGTTGACACTACCAACATACCTAAGATAGTAGACTACATATTTTCCTTTATGGATAAGTTGTAGAGGAGGTTGGGGAGAAAAATGTTGTTCAAGTAGTCACTGATAATGAGACAAGTTTTAAAGCAGTTAGTATGTTGTTGATGGAGAAACGAAAACATTTGTTTTGGTCTCCTTGTGCAGCCCACTGTATTAATTTAATGCTTGAAGATATTGCAAGCATGAAGCAAATTAAAAATACATTAGATCAAGCTAAGATGATCACATGATTTATTTATAATAGCGTGAAAGTAGTGAATTTGATGAAAGAGTTCACCAATGATAGAAATCTGTTAAGGCCCGGAATAACTCATTTTGCCACTGAATTCATTTCATTTGAAAGTCTTATACGTTATGAGGCTGATTTGAAGAGAATGTACACAACAAATAAGTGGCGTGAATTCAATAAAGATAGGAACATAAAAAGTCTAAGAGATAAGGTATCCAACCTTATCTTAACTGATTGATTTTGAAAGAAGGCGGGGGAAGTTCAAACAATTATGGAACCTCTCGTCAAAATATTGAAATTGGTTGATCAAGATAAAAAGTCCATAGTATCAATCATTTATGAAGCAATGGATAGAGCTAAATTGGCTATCAAGGCATCGGTCAAGCAATGAGAAAAGTATTGAGAAGTCATTGATAGAAAGTGGGAAGGTCAATTGCACAGCCATTTGCATGCTGCAAGTAATAAAAAAATTATTTATATATTTTTTATTATTTTTTTCAAGTACAAATTATTATAAATCGATTATTATTTAACTTATGCCAACATATTTTTTAAATCCAATGTTTCAATATTCAAAGCATTTCTCCAATCATCCGGAAATTAACGTTGGATTAAAGGAAGTTATCAAGAGATTAGAGCTAAATTTGGATAGACAAGCAAAAGCTATTAACAAGGTATAATAATAGTTTGTGACCTTTAAATAATACATTTTGTATATGTAATGTGCATTAACAAAAAAAAAAATGTTAATGATGTAGGTGAAATTATTTGTTGACGGTAGATGAGAATTTGGAAGTGCACTTACAAAGAAAGCAATAAATCAATCTCTTCTAGGTACTCAATACATTTACATCTATTACAAATAATAAATTATCATCATTTTTTGTTAAATGTATCATAGTGATTAATAAGTATGCATTTTCTTTATTATAGCTGAATAGTGGAACAACTATGGCGACGAAGGTCAACATTTATAAAAAATTGCTGTTAAAATTTTAAGCCAAACTTGTTCTTCATTAGGTTGTGAAAGAAATTGGAGCACATGATCATTGATTCACACAAAGTTGCGCAACTGTTTGGCAATGAAAAAGTTGCATAAGTTAGTTTATGTGCACTACAATATGTGACTTCGAGTTAAGAATTTGATGCAAGAGCAAAACAATGATGATTTATACAATCCAATTGATCTGAATCATATTTTTAATGATGATGATATATTCGATGAGTGGATACGAGAAGGAGAGGAGCCTATTTTATCATCTGATAATTTGGATTGGTTGGATAAAGGTCTTCCCACTAATGAAGAAGGTAGAGAAACAGTTCATGAAGATGATGGTGCCACAAATTGTAGAGTTAGTAGGCGTATAAGTAATGCTACACAAGAAAGAGATGTTGATTCCCACCGTAAAGGTAAGACTCCTAGAAAAATTTCTTCAAATTCTAATAGTGATGATGGTGACAATGAGGGCAGTAGGCGGGGTGGTGGCACTAGTGGGGGCAGTAGAGGAGTTGGTAGCACTGGTGAAGGTACTGGAGGAGATGGTAGCACTGGGGGCGGTTATGTTAGTCAAGTAGATCCTGACATGTCATGGGCACAATGAGGTGAAAATTACTATGCCACGCAAGATACAGATCATGGATATCGACCAAGGATATGGGAACACTGAAAGCATTTGGAAAGACTAACTACATTTCCCAATGATGATGATTATTCTAGTGGGCATGATTATCATAGATCAAATTATCATTGTATCGATGAGCACTTACAGAACTTGGGTGTAAGATCAAGGTCGTATTTCAGAGGGGTAGATGATAGATCATATCACACCTTTAGAGACTGTGATAGCTCTTCTAGCACTTTTAGTAGAAATGATTTTAATCGATTTCCAATGATGCATCCAGAGGGATATTCAAATACTGGAACACAAGCTAGTGATTCATATGGATATGATCAATCTTCTAGTAGCAATAACATTGCTTGTTGAGGTTTTGGATACTATCAATATGGTGTTGATCCCGAACAACCTTCAAAACCATATTTCCCTTATTATGGATCATCAAGCCAATCATCTCAGCCAACATATACCATATCCTCACTACGAGAATTGCCACCCCAATTTGTATACTCGTCGTAGGACTGATGATGATGATTTCGAACCCCCTCGTCATTCAACATGGAATTGATTATTGTATTGTATGTTTGTTAGTAAAAATGTTATTATATTTGAAATAAAATAATTTTCTTTTATTAGCATTATCATAAATAACTTTGAGCAAGTACTTTTATAACTATTTAAATAATGTTAAATGTGAGACAATTTTATTTTATTAATTTTTCGAGCTTATTTAATTGTATATATTTTCTTATGATTTACATAATTTTTTGAATTTTCTAATTAACTTATTTTACGTATCGCTGGATACCAAATTGATACGCCTCAAAACCCTCAGAGTCAGTGATCGATACTGCGACTTTGAACCATGCGTGACGAGGGTTACAACTAAAATGGGAGAAAGTGGGGGCAGTTGGGCATGTTCCATTAATAAGTACAATAAATATTTTCCATTAACATTTTAAGTGTATCTATATTTAGCTCTAATTTTTTTAAAGGGAAAATCAACCTAAATTTTTTAAAGGTAAAATCAACCTAAATTATATCTAAATATTAATGGGGTTCTTATTATTTATAATTTTAAAAATTATTATATTTAATGCATTTAAATATTTATCTGTTTTTTAATATAAGTTGATGAGTGGTGCAGTGGGCATACTCGACAATCACCATTGCAATAATTTTATGGTAATTGTTTATGTTTTCTAAAGTATGCGATAATTTTCACTTAAAGAATCAATAATTTTATAGTAATTATTTATCTTTTCTAACCTAACATTTGCTAATATTTTCACTTATGGAGTGTTTTATGCATACATTTCCATTAATTACAAATTTCAGGGAAAAAAAAATGTTTCTTCTGAACCACAAATTTCAAATATTGTTTTTAGTAAAATATTTTATTCTTTCAGGAAAAAAAATTGTTATTTCATATCACAAATTTCTTATTCTTTTTGTTGGAATATTTTCCATTAATAAGTACAATGAATATATATATATATATATATATATATTAATAAAATATTTTCATTAATTTTAAATCTTCAAGGAAAAAAAAATGTTTCTTTCATACCATAAATTTTAAATCTTGTTTATTGGAATATTTAATGCATTCAAACCCTAAATTTAATAATATTTAAATAATAATAAGATTTGGTGGTAAAATTAAATAAAAATTTAGAAGTATATATAATATATTTGAAAGAAATATTATTAATTTTTTATGAAAAAGTTGTCATTTAGGTAAAAATACTTTTATTAAAATATATTTTATTATATTTTAAATGAAAAATTAAATTAATTTATATAAAATATTTTATTTAAAATTTAACTTTTTAAATTTTATTTAAAATACGTAGTAACAACCTTTTTATTAATATTAATTTATTTAATGATCAAAATAAAGGTGGATAATTAATAATTATTTATATAGGCAGAGGAAAATTGTTCTCATCATTTGTTTATTTTCTTTTATCTCTACTAAATCTAAAAGTCAAAAGGCACACACTTCTCTCACTCGCGCATCAAGAAGGCCTTTTCTGAAGTAGTCCTCCAGGCGACAGAATCCCTACAAAAGCCCTATTTTCCTCTGCCACTCTCAATCCTCGCAGGTACTAATCTAATCATGTTATTATTATTATTTTTGCAACCCCCGTTTGATTCCCAAGAAAATCCATCCCCCATTCGATTTCCGGGAAAATTCATCCTCGTTTGATTTCCGAGAAAATGCATGCAAAACCCCCCAAAGAAAACCATAAAAATTGCTTTTCTTTTGCTCCCTGTGTTTTCTGGATCTGTTTTAGGGGTCTCTTGTGCCATTGGATTTAAATTTCACGAACCCTAAATCCACGATTTTTGAGCCAGGCTGAAAAACACAACCTTTGCCTGCAAATCATGATCAGATGACCAAATAGCATTTTATGTTTTTTTTAAAAAAAAAAAATTGGACAGATTTTGTATCCTGTGCGCGGGCTGGACTGGTAGGAAATATCGGGAAATTTCCCGAAAAATCGGTAAAAGAACCGAAATATCGGCGATTTTTTGAAATTCTCCTCCGGTTGCTCCGGCGTCAGCTCCACTCGCGATTTATCGGTCGAAATATTGACGACTTTGCCGATTTTTTAACGATATTAATGGAAATCGATAATCGGGTTCGAATATCGGGCCCGACCGATATCCGATATTTCGGCAAACAATTTTCCTCGATGTAAATAATTATTAATTTCGATCATCACTATTTACTTTACAGTCCGGGGATTCTCTGGCTTGAACTATGATGCTCATTCATAATTTATGTTCATTTTTTCTTTTCTTTTTTTAATTGAAAATTTATTGTTTTACATAGTGATAATAGCAAATATTTTTTCTTGCCTTTTATCCACTCTTTTTCTTAACTAATTCTCACAAGTTTTTTCTTTACAGCAGCGGCTACAAGACTGTCTCAGATATGGAGGCCCAACAGTATCTATCTTAATTTCAACATTTTTTTACTTTCTTTTATAAATCAATAGAAATTAACATATTACTTTTATTTTCAGGGTTATTCAAGTAAAATCAAGAGAGGAGATAAGAGATGACATTCACTTCGCTGCCCTTGATACCGTTGTGAGTCTCAACTCCCTATACGCTGCCTCCTCATTTCTGGGACTCTCCCTCACCACCATAGGACTACATAGCATTGATGGTCGTCTTGGCTGTGATGCCAATATCAGCACGATCAGGACCTTGATGTTGTTTGAGGTCATTTCCTTCGCATTTTTTCTCACATCATCATTGGTGGCTCATGGCTTGAAGATAATGATCAAACTTGTCAATGCTGCTGAATCAAATGAAGAGTTTAGAAGCCACTTCAATAGAAAGTCTATTCAAAAGGTGATGCTTTGTGCCATCTTTAGCTCAATCTTAGGATGTATTTTTCTAATTCTCTCAATAGTGAACATCCTTGAGATTCGACTAGGAATTTTGAGTTGTAGGAGTCCATCCACGGTCCAAGGAGCGGTTGCTCTTGTTGTTATTGTTACATGTGGTGTTGTTTTCCATGTTGGTATTACTGTCTTGGCGTGTATGACTTTTGGTTTGTATTGACTATTTGGTCACTAATATCCCATCCCTTTTCCGTTCTAAGCTTAGTTTCTTTTAAGTTAAAATTTTCAATAATTGATTGAGCATAATGGTTGATTGAGTTGCTTTGCAGCTAACTTTAGGGGTTGTTGCTTCTCATGAGAGAATTATTAATGGAATAATTCTTTGACTGCCAATGGTAAATCAACCCAAAAGGGTATTTAATTTTTAAGAGTTTTTGATTAATAATAAACAATTTCAAATTTATGTTGTACTTTGTCGTTGGATCTTGAAGTTGCTATTACTTTTCAGTTTGAATTATTTGACAAATGCAATAATTTTATCATGCTATTGCTTTTTATTTTTTTGGTAGAATTTACATACTTCAATTATTTTGGTTTGGTAAGTAAAACGTAGTGTTTGTAGTTAAAGGGCTTCTTTGTCACCTGAGATGTTTGTTTCATTGCTGCAGTAGTATAAAAACTAGGAAAATGGAATGATTCTGATAATTTCATTTTGTTCTAAAAGGTTCCAGGTGGATGCCTTTTTTGGGCAGGATGTTTTTTAATTTTGAAACCTTGGTAATTTCAATTCGAAGTGCTTTAAGGAATTCTTTTTAGTTGTTTTCGATAGTGAAGAAAAATCTTGGGACGCTATAGGCCCAAAAGTATGAAAATTGGATGGTTTGACTTAATACTTGTTCTTCAAATGCTCCAAACTGAGGGTTCAACTTTTTTATTGTGGTATTCGATTTTGGGTGTTATAATTGAGGTGAAAGGAAGTAGATCTGATGTAAAAAAAAAAAAAAAATTGCTTTGGTAGCTAGTATTGAGAAATAGACCAGGCTACATGATTTCATGCACTTCATCTTTCATTTAGTGAAGGATTGGTTGTTCTTGTCTTGTTTAGTGGCACTGAAACAAAAGTATTGCACTGCCAAACTCTCACACCCCAGTTTTTGCGCCTATGCCTGTTGGTCCTACTTATCAAATACACTAGCATATGAAGCAAGCCAGAACCTACAAGTGTACATCTAAACTGCTAAACAAATGGAATGAAGTGTTTTCTTTTGTTACAGGCGCAAAATTTGTGTTCATTTTTTTCTCTGGCTTTGGTAGCTAGTATAAGGTTTCTCTCTGACTTTAGCCTTTCTGTCTTCATGATTGTGTTCTTCCAAATCAACTTGAGAAGTTTCAAGAGCATACTTCTTACCAGATGCAGTATTAGATCCAAGTTCAAGAGCCCTATCAATGAGATCCTCAAGTTGTGGATTGACAGAAGAAACATGTATTCCAGAAATATCATCTATATGCTCACTATCATTTCCATTCAACATATTCCTCTCTTCAAGAGGAACTTCAGGCAAATTGATGGATCCAACATTGGAGGTGGTCAATTCATTATGAGCAGAACTAATTTCAGACAAACCTATTTTACAAAAAAATTGCAAGCTAAATAATTCAGAGTGCAGATATGCTGTTCACTCCTACCTTAAGACACAATAAAATGAAATAATACCAAAAGAATATTGAAAGATGACCAACTTACAGTGAAACATCCTGCTTGGCTCAAAGTAAGAGGGGGTACTGGATGTTCAGGCTTGTGGTTCTCGATCACAGTACTTGAAGCTCCATGTAGATCTGCATGGATATACCTAATTCATAATCAAATGAGCAATATCAGAAGAAACAACAGGGATATTAAGATTTCAGATTTTTTTTTTTTTTTTAAAAAAGAGGGATATTAAGACTCCACATTATTGGATCAATTCATATTCCATAATAACAATAATCAGCTGAGGGATAACAGCAAGCTGATAAAAGCTGAAATCATGGAGGTCTATGAATTAGATAAGACACATTTCATAAAATCATATTTCCCTTTAATCCTAAATTCCTAAATCCCATTTCATAACTCAGAGAATTAATAACGTCTACCAATGTACATGATTGACATGAAAAGAGACAAGAAAGTATAACTTAGAATAAACATTTGTGAAGATTAATTCATAAAGCAGAAAAGGCCGCCTCCCCTGATGTTAATAGGAGAAACAGGTCTATTAAATCTCAAATTGCAGAGGTATGGGAATAAGTTACGTGAGTGTGACTGAGGTGGTTTCCACAAAGTAAATAGATGAAGAAGAAATTACCTGGCATTAGAAAGATAACTAAAACCTGTAAGCTTCAGAAATACTTTCACCAAAATGCTGATGACTGTATTACAATAAGTTGGAAATTCTAAGTCTTTACACAACTCTTTTGAGTCTTCTCATTCAAAGAAAGTGTCCAATAAAAAATAAAAAATAAAAAATAAAATAAAATACCAAACTAAAATAAAATAAGTACTACAACAACAGACAAAAAACAAAACCAAATAATAGACGATCACTTAACAATATTTAATGAATATGCACAATAAATCTTTTTATTGGTTTAAAACTTCAATATTAATTTGCCAAGCAGATGCCCTGAACTCATCTGATAATGAGGCATTAGTTGCTCATAAAATCAGAACAATTTCTGTTGAACCTATAGATCCCTTTCTAACATTTTTGTTTTCATATAAGTGAAGAAATTTACGATGGTTCATGTTTGAGTCTGATGTCTTTGAGTTGTGCCTGGCGAAATGGTTATGCTGCTTGTTACCATGCCTTCTAAATCTCTAAAACTTGTGATATCTTGTGTAATGTAACAAGGGCAAGGATGTGAGCATTGAGAACATGCATCAAGGTTTCACTCATGTCTTCGAGTCAACCTTCGAGAGTGTGGAAGGCATTGCAGAGTATGTGTCTCATCCAGCCCATGTCGAATTCTCAAATCTGTTCCTGCTCCACCTGGAGAAAGTCATTGTTTTCGACTACAAGCCCATTACAGTCCATCTCTGAATCAAAAGGCCAATGACAATTATCAATTATCCGGCCAGTTTAATCTTGTAATAAAGTTAATTTGCCATATGAGCAAACTGGATTCAGGTTTTGTTGAACCCTTCAAATCCCAGTTTAAAAAAATGCAGACTTGGAATTGTGGATTTTGAATTTTTTTGAGCTAATTTCTTTAGTGAATGTTGAAGTTGATGGTCTTGTTTGATGATGTGAATTTGAAGTATTAACTGGAAGCTGGTTGGGTGTGAGTGGACCTTTGAGTTCCTTCCAAAGGTGGGTGTGAGTTTCTCTTGAAATTTCTTGTAAACGGAGCTTCAATTTCTCTTTAGATCACACTCTCCTCACTGTCAGTCAGGGCAACCTGTTAAAGATGAAGTGTATAGATTGTGGCAAAAGCTCTTCCAAATGCTAATCCATTAGCCAAATACACTTTGCGACTTCTACTTATGACTCATGTTTTGCTTTCTGACTAAAAAGAAGCAAAATATTATGCCAAACTGACTTTAAATTCAATACTTAGCAAAAGGGTGCCAAAATGTGCTGTGTAAGGACCATACTAGGCAAATGGTAGATTTATTAAACAATTACTCATACATAAATAAGATGAGAAAAGTTGTCTACTAGGTCTCATTATTCAATCATTTATATGAACTAAAATCTGATAAATCTTGACTCCATTTTATACCACTTTTGACCCTAATAACAAAATGACATGTGTAAAGTGCATGTCATTAAAATTTTTACAAAAACTTATTAAATAGGTAAAAATGATGTGAGAAATACTCACATGCATTTTATACATATCTAAATATTACAACTTTTTTATGATTTATTATTAAATATCAAATATAATTTGTTATTTAATGAATTGTTTAACTCTATCTAAAAAAAGAAAATCCTATCAACTACCCTTATACTCTCATTATTCATATATACAAAAAGGGATACTAATTTAATTTGAAAATTAAATAGTTTCAACTACCATATTACAAAATATTTGTTTTAATAAATCAAATTTGAAGATCAAATTTGAAACATTTTGAGGGAGAAAATTTAAAATTTGTATTCTATGAAGAAGATGAAAGATTTCAAGTATCAAATGTATTATTTGATATTTTTTATTTAGAGTTTTTTTGTATATCTTTTAACTTAGAGTTTTTTGTTCCATTTTCATTTGGATTGCTGATTGTTGGCTTTTTGGTTTATTGTTTGGGGCTCTCGGTGTCCTTGTGGGATTAAGACCCATAGATTCTAAATTTTGGGAGTAATGTCTCAATTTTCTTTTTATTTTTATTTTTTTTGCGTAAAGATTTCACTTTGGATGCTAGCTTTACTCTTCTTTAAATCTAGGCGTGTTCCAAGTAAGTTGCACACTCTCAAAGTGGAAATATTCGCATAGGTTAGAAAAGATAAATAATTACTATGAAACATTTTTTTTTCTTCCTAAAAGAATGAAATATTCCACTAAAACAATATTTAAAATTTGTGATTCGAAAGAAATATTTTTTTCCTTGAAATTTGTAATTAATGAAATGCATGCATAAAGCACACTCCCTAAGTGAAAATATTTACATAGGTTAAAAAAGATAAATAATTACTATAAAATATTTTTTTTCCTAAAAGAATGAAATATTCCACTAAAACAATATTTGAAATTTGTGATTCAGAAGAAACATTTTTTTTTTTCTGAAATTTGTAATTAATGGAAATGCACCCAAAAAGCACAAGAAAAAAAAAACTATGAAACACATTTTTTTTCCTGAAAGAATGAAATGTTCCACTAAAATAATATTTTTTAATATTATTCAATATTTTTTAATTTTTATAAAAGAATTCATCATATTATATAATTGGATGTTGTAAAGAACTAAAACTTCTGTGTTGCATTTGATTATTTTATTTTTTTTGGCATGGGAGTTGATCGGTTGGTAGCCACATAGCAAGTTTTTTTTTTATTTTTTATTCACAACCCTAACATGTGGCAAAATGCTATTGGTGGAGGATTGGAGGTATGGTACCGAAAAGCATATATGGGTACCAAAGCATGACCTAAAAAGCATGACCTGAAAAGCATATGCCAAAAAAAATACCATTGGTGGAGGATTGGAGGTATGGTACCGAAAAACATATATGGGTACCAAAGCATGACCCATAAAGCATGACCCGAAAAGCATATGCCAAAAAAACATGTTTCCTTTGTTTTTGACTTTTTTTCCACTGTTTAGAGAACAAAATGAGTTATTCTTTGTGTTTCCAATCCTTCGTTCTCACATTCCTTGTTGTCACCTGTGAAATAATCCTCCTCTGCCTCATCTTCTCTCGTTCCAGCCCTTCCATCAACATTAGAGAGTATCTTATTTCCCTTGTTTCCATTAGTCTCCTCATCTTCCTCGCCTCAATCACTCGCAAAATCCGATTTGCTTCTATCAACGCCATCATCAATCCTAGTTTCTATTATCAAATTCTTTAAAGATCAATAGTAACCTTCTGCTGTAAGCTTTAAACATCATTTCTTTTTTTTTTTTTCTTTTTTTTTCTATATAATGTTTTGTTTCTTCATTTTTTCGTTTTTTTTAATTGAAAATTTATTGTTTACATAGTTGATAATAGAAAAAGATTTTTTCTTCCCTTTTATCCACTCCATTTCTTAATTAATTCTCACAAGCTTTTTCTTTACAGCACCGGTCACAAGAATTCCAACCCTATCAAATATGGAGCCCCAACGGTATTTATATTAATTTCAACATTCTTTTATTTTCCTTTATAAATCAGTATAAATTAACATATTACTTTTATTTTCAGAGTTATTCAAATAAAATCAAGAGAGGAGTTAAGAGATGAGATCCACCTCGTCGCCCTTGATAGCATTGTGAGTCTTACACAGGGCCTCGATAACATTGTGAGTCTCAACTTCTTGTGTGTTGCCTCTTCATTTTTGGGACTCTCCCTTACCACTATAGGGTTGCGTAGCATGGATGGTCATCTTGACTGCGATCCCAATATAAACACGATCAAGAGCTTGATGTTATTTGAGGTCATTTCCTTCGCCTTTTTTCTCACATCATCATTGGTGGCTTATGACTTGAAGATAATGATCAGTCTCGTCAATGCTGCAGAATTAAATGAAGAGTTTAGAAGCCACTTCAACAGAAAATCTATTCGAAAAGTGATGCTTTGTGTCATCTTCAGCTCAATCTTGGGATGTCTTTTTCTAATTCTCTCAATAGTGTATATCCTCCAGATTCGGTTAGGAATTTTGAGTCGTAAGAGTCCATCTACAGTCTAATGAGTGGTTGCTCTTGTTATTATTATTAGTTGTGGTGTTATTTTCCATGTTGCTATTACTATCTCGGCGTTTTTATATGTATGATTTTTGGTTTATATTAGTATGTATGAAACATTATTAATGTATTTAATTAGAATATGAGTATTTAGGTTTGTTTGTTTTCATCTACTGATATGTATGACATATTATGAATGTGTTTAATTATAATATGACTATTTGGTCACTAATATCCCATCCCTTTTTCATTCTGAGCTTAGTTTCTTTTAAGTTAAAATTTTCAATAATTGATTGAATATAATGGTTGATTGAGTAGAATATTGTATGGTTGTGAATTATTATTACTTTTGCTCTTTCAGCTGCCCGACCGCCTCAAGGTCATTGTTTAGTGACATTTCCTATATTTTATTTTATATATTTTGAAATATTCACATAGGTTAGAAAAGATAAATAATTATTATAAAACACATTTTTTTTCCTAAAAGAATGAAATATTTCACTAAAACAATATTTGAAATTTCTGATTCGGAAAAAACATTTTTTTTTCCTGAAATTTGTAATTAATGGAAATGCACGCATAAAGCAAACTCCATAAGTGGAAATATTCGTATAGGTTAGAAAAAACAAATAATTACTATGAAACACATTTCTTTTTCCTGAAAAAAAATGAAATATTCCACTAAAATAATATTTTCTAAAATTATTCAATATTTTTCAATTTTTATAAAAGAATTCATCATATCATATAATTGGATGTTGTAAAGAATTAAAACTTTTATATTGCATTGGATTATTTTATTTTATTTTTGCATGGGAGTTGATAGGTTGGTAACCCACATAGCAAGTTTTTTTTCCTAAAAGAATAAAATATTCCACTAACACAATATTTGAAATTTGTGATTCAGAATAAACATTTTTCTCTTGAAATTTGTAATTAATGGAAATGCACGCATAAAACACATTTCCTAAGTGGAAATATTCACATAGGTTAGAAAAGATAAATAATTATTATAAAACATATTTTTTTCCTAAAAGAATGAAATATTTCATTAAAACAATATTTGAAATTTGTGATTCGGAAGAATCATTTCTTTTTTCCTGAAATTTGTAATTAATGGAAATGCACGCATAAAGCATACTCTATAAGTGGAAATATTCGTATAGGTTAGAAAAAATAATAAAGAATTAAAACTTTTGTGTTGCATTGAATTATTTTATTTTATTTTTGCATGAGAGTTGACCGGTTCGTAACCCACATAGCAAGTTTTTTTTTTCCTAAAAGAATGAAATATTCCACTAAAACAATATTTGAAATTTGTGATTCAGAATAAATATTTTTTTCCTTGAAATTTGTAATTAATGGAAATGCACGCATAAAACACACTCCCTAAGTGAAAATATTTACATAGGTTAGAAAAGATAAATAATTATTATAAAACACATTTTTTTCCTAAAAGAATGAAATATTCCACTAAAATATATTTGAAATTTGTGATTTGGAAGAAGCATTTTTTTTTTCCTAAAAATTTGTAATTAATGGAAATGCACGTATAAAGCATACTCCATAAGTGGAAATATTCGTATAGGTTAGAAAAAAAATAAATAATTACTATGAAACACGTTTTTTTTCTTGAAAAAAATGATATATTCCACTAAAATAATGTTTTCTAAAATTATTCAATATTTTTCAATTTTTATAAAAGAATTCATCATATTGTATAATTGGATGTTGTACAGAATTAAAACTTTTGTTTTGCATTGGATTATATTATTTTATTTTTGTATAGGAGTTGACCAGTTGGTAACCCACATAGCAAGTTTTTTTTTTCCTAAAAGAATGAAATATTCCACTAAAACAATATTTGAAATTTATGATTCCGAATAAGCATTTTTTTCATTGAAATTTGTAATTAATGGAAATGCACGCATAAAGCACACTCCCTAAGTGGAAATATTCACATAGGTTAGAAAAGATAAATAATTATTATAAAACACATTTTTTTCCTAAAAGAATGAAATATTTCACTAAAACAATATTTGAAATTTGTAATTCGGAAAAAGAATTTTTTTTTCCCTAAAATTTGTAATTAATGGAAATGCAATTATTTTATTTTATTTTTGCATGGGAGTTGACCGGTTGGTAACCCACATAGCAAGTTTTTTTTTTACTAAAAGAATGAAATATTCCACTAAAACAATATTTGAAATTTGTGATTCAGAATAAATATTTTTTTCCTTGAAATTTGTAATTAGTGAAAATGCACGCATAAAGCACACTCCCTAAGTAAAAATATTCACATAGGTTAGAAAAGATAAATAATTATTATAAAACACATTTTTTTCCTAAAAGAATGAAATATTCCACTAAAACAATATTTGAAATTTGTGATTCGGAAGAAGCATTTTTTTTTCCTAAAAATTTGTAATTAATGGAAATGCACGCATAAAGCAAACTCCATAAGTGGAAATATTCGTATAGGTTAGAAAAAATAAATAATTACTATGAAACACATTTCTTTTTCCTGAAAAAATGAAATATTCCACTAAAATAATATTTTCTAAAATTATTCAATATTTTTCAATTTTTATAAAAGAATTCATCATATCACATAATTGGATGTTGTAAAGAATTAAAACTTTTGTGTTGCATTGGATTATTTTATTTTATTTTTGCATGGGAGTTGATCGGTTGGTGACCCACATAACAAGTTGTTTTTTTCTAAAAGAATGAAATATTCCACTAACACAATATTTGAAATTTGTGATTTAGGATAAGCATTTTTCTCTTGAAATTTGTAATTAATGGAAATGCACGCATAAAGCACATTCCCAAAGCCTCTCATAAACCCTAAAATCAAACCCTAAACACCAAAAAGAAAGAGATAATTTTATTTTATCAAAGGGATCCTCAGCAAAAATGCTTGTAATTGTCATCAGATTAGATGATCTGCCATCACAGGAACCCACGGAATTACACTAATAACAACAGAAAATTTTTAGTAAAATATTTATTGGGAAAAAGATAAACCCAATGAAAACAAAATAAATTCTCATGTTCTAATTAAACACATTAATAATGTTTCATACATATTAATATAAATCAAAAGTCATACATATAAAAACGCTGAGATAGTAACAGCAGCATGAAAAATAACACCACAAGTAACAATAATAATAAGAGCAACCACTCCTTGGACTGTAGATGGACTCTCACAACTCAAAACCCCTAACTTAATCACTCAAAACCCCTAACTTAATCTGGAGGATGTACACTATTGAGAGAATTAAAAAAAAAACATCCCAAGATCGAGGTGAAGATGGCACAAAGCATCACCTTCCGAATAGACTTTCTGTTGAAGTGGTTCCTAAACTCTTCATTTAACTCCGCAGCATTGATGAGACTGATCATTATCTTCAAGCCATAAGCCACCAACGATGATGCGAGAAAAAAAGCGAAAGAAATGACCTCAAATAACATCAAGTTTCTGATCGTGCTTATATTGGGATTGCAGCCAAAACGACCATCAATGCTCTGCAACTCCATAGTGGTGAGGGAGAGTCCGATAAATGTAAAGGCAGCACACAGGGAGTTGAGATTCACAACGCTGTCGAGGGCGGCCAGGTGGATCTCATCTCTTAACTCCTCTCTTGATTTTACTTGAATAATTCTGAAAATAAAAATAATATATTAATTTATACTAATTTATAAAGGAAAATAAAAGAATATTGAAATTAAGATAAATACCGTTGGGGCTCCATATCTGATATATGGGTTGGAATTCTTCTGGTGCTGTAAAGAAAAAACGTGTGAGAATTAATTAAGAAATGGAATGGATAAAAGGGAAGAAAAAATATTTTCTAGTTGAAAAACGAAAAAATGATATCGGTCGATAAGTCGACGGAAATTTCGGTAATTTTCGAAAATATCGGTATTTTTACCGATTTTTCGGGAAACTTCCCGATATACCAGTCTAGCCCGCGCACAGGATACAAAATCTGTCCATTTTTTTTTTAAAAAAAAAAAGAACATAAGATGCTATTTGGTAATGATTTGCAGGCAAAGGTTGTGTTTTTCAGCCTGGCTCAAAAATCGTGGATTTAGGGTTCGTGAAATTTAAATCCAATGGCACAAAAGCAAAGAGACCCCTAAAACATATCCAGAAAACACGGGGAGAAAAAAAAAAAGGCAATTTTTTTTGGTTTTTCGGGGGGTTTTGCATGGATTTTCTCGGAAATCAAACGAGGATGAATTTTCCAGGAAATCGAATGGGGAATGGGTTTTCTTGGAAATCAAACCGGGGTTGCAAAAAAAAATAATAATAATTAGATTAGTACCTGTGAGGGTTGAGAGCAGAGGAAAATAGGGCTTTTTGCGGGATTCTCTCGTCTGGAGGCAACTTGGGCAAAGGGCTTCTTAATGTCCGAGCGAGAGAAGTGGGTGTGTAGACTGTGTAGAACACTGTGTAGACCCCCATTTGGCAAACATAGGCTGCCAAAAAGTGAGCCCCCAAACATAGGCTGCCAAAAACGTCTGAAACATTGCTTAAAATTTCCCTTTTTTGATTTTATTGATAAATTTGTTGGAGTCACATGTGGGGCAGAGGAGTGGGTATTGGTATCTTTTCACTTCTTGTGCAAGTGCTTTGAGAATAAGGCCATTTTGAGAAGAAATTTCATTTGCTTTTGCAAAGGTAGAAAGCGATGAATACTTGTTATTGTTCAACCAATATCGCAATCATTTATGTGGCAGCACCTAAACCATAAAATTCAAATAGGGGAGGCCCATGAACTGGCATGCTTGAATCAAACATTTTAATTAAATATTATGTCATAATCACTAAAACCCTATGAATTTTCATCAATCTCAAAAAAAAAAAAAAAAAATGAAAAGAATAAGAGTATTTTTATCCAAATCGGATATTTTTTAGGATTAAAAGAAATTGAGGGTTAAATTTATAAAATGAGGATGATATCATGCTTTTAATCAAATAATCTAAATTTTAAGGCTTTGATCAAGCAAAAATGGGCATAGAATATACAAGCAAGAGGAGCTGTAAATATACAATCAGGAAAAAAAAATGTGTTTCATAGTTTTTTTTTTCTTGTGCTTTATGGGTGCATTTCCATTAATTACAAATTTCAGAAAAAAAAAATGCTTCTTCTGAATCACAAATTTCAAATATTGTTTTAGTGGAATATTTCATTCTTTTAGGAAAAAAAAATATTTTATAGTAATTATTTATCTTTTTTAACCTATGTAAATATTTTCACTTAGGGAGTGTGCTTTATGCGTGCATTTCATTAATTACAAATTTCAAGGAAAAAAATATTTCTTCCGAATCACAAATTTTAAATATTGTTTTAGTGGAATATTTCATTCTTTTAGGAAGAAAAAAAAATGTTTCTTCCAAATCACAAATTTCAAATATATTTTTAGTGGAATATTTCATTCTTTAGGAAAAAAATGTGTTTTATAATAATTATTTATCTTTTCTAACCTATGTGAATATTTTCACTTAGGGAGTGTGCTTTATGCGTGCATTTCCATTAATTACAAATTTCAAGGAAAAAAATATTTATTCTGAATCACAAATTTCAAATATTGTTTTAGTGGAATATTTCATTCTTTTAGGAAAAAAAAAAAAAACTTGCTATGTGGGTTACGAACCGGTCAACTCCCATGCAAAAATAAAATAAAATAATTCAATGCAACACAAAAGTTTTAATTCTTTATTATTTTTTCTAACCTATACGAATATTTCCACTTATAGAGTATGCTTTATGCGTGCATTTCCATTAATTACAAATTTCAGGAAAAAAAAAATGATTCTTCCGAATCACAAATTTCAAATATTGTTTTAATGAAATATTTCATTCTTTTAGGAAAAAAATATGTTTTATAATAATTATTTATCTTTTCTAACCTATGTGAATATTTTCACTTAGGGAGTGTGCTTTATGCGTGCATTTCCATTAATTACAAATTTCAAGGAAAAAAATATTTATTCTGAATCACAAATTTCAAATATTGTTTTAGTGGAATATTTCATTCTTTTAGGAAAAAAAAACTTGCTATGTGGGTTACGAACCGGTCAACTCCCATGCAAAAATAAAATAAAATAATTCAATGCAACACAAAAGTTTTAATTCTTTATTATTTTTTCTAACCTATACGAATATTTCCACTTATAGAGTATGCTTTATGCGTGCATTTCCATTAATTACAAATTTCAGAAAAAAAAAATGATTCTTCCGAATCACAAATTTCAAATATTGTTTTAATGAAATATTTCATTCTTTTAGGAAAAAAAATATGTTTTATAATAATTATTTATCTTTTCTAACCTATGTGAATATTTCCACTTAGGAAATGTGTTTTATGCGTGCATTTCCATTAATTACAAATTTCAAGAGAAAAATGTTTATTCTGAATCACAAATTTCAAATATTGTGTTAGTGGAATATTTTATTCTTTTAGGAAAAAAACTTGCTATGTGGGTTACCAACCTATCAACTCCCATGCAAAAATAAAATAAAATAATCCAATGCAATACAAAAGTTTTAATTCTTTACAACATCCAATTATATGATATGATGAATTCTTTTATAAAAATTGAAAAATATTGAATAATTTTAGAAAATATTATTTTAGTGGAATATTTCATTTTTTCAGGAAAAAGAAACGTGTTTCATAGTAATTATTTGTTTTTTCTAACATATACGTATATTTCCACTTATGGAGTTTGCTTTATGCGTGCATTTCCATTAATTACAAATTTCAGGAAAAAAAAATGTTTTTTCCGAATCACAAATTTCAAATATTGTTTTAGTGAAATATTTCATTCTTTTAGGAAAAAAATGTGTTTTATAATAATTATTTATCTTTTCTAACCTATGTGAATATTTCCACTTAGGGAGTGTGCTTTATGCGTGCATTTCTATTAATTACAAATTTCAAGGAAAAAAATGTTTATTCTGAATCACAAATTTCAAATATTGTTTTAGTGGAATATTTCATTCTTTTAGGAAAAAAAAACTTGCTAACATCCAATTATATAATATGATGAATTCTTTTATAAAAATTGAAAAATATTGAATAATTTTAGAAAACATTATTTTAGTGGAATATTTCATTTTTTCAGGAAAAAAAAACGTGTTTCATAGTAATTATTTATTTTTTTCTAACCTATACAAATATTTTCACTGATGGAGTATGCTTTATACGTGCATTTCCATTAATTACAAATTTTTAGGAAAAAAAAATGTTTCTTCCGAATCACAAATTTCAAATATATTTTTAGTGGAATATTTCATTCTTTTAGGAAAAAAATGTGTTTTATAATAATTATTTATCTTTTCTAACCTATGTGAATATTTTCACTTTGGGAGTGTGTTTTATGCGTGCATTTCCATTAATTACAAATTTCAAGGAAAAAAATGTTTATTCTGAATCACAAATTTCAAATATTGTTTTAGTGGAATATTTCATTCTTTTAGGAAAAAAAAACTTGCTATGTGGGTTACCAACCGATCAACTCCCATGCAAAAATAAAATAAAATAATCTAATGCAACACAAAAGTTTTAATTCTTTATTATTTTTTCTAACCTATACGAATATTTCCACTTATGGAGTATGCTTTATGCGTGCATTTCCATTAATTACAAATTTTAGGAAAAAAAAATGCTTCTTCCGAATCACAAATTTCAAATATTGTTTTAGTGAAATATTTCATTCTTTTAGGAAAAAAATATGTTTTATAATAATTATTTATCTTTTCTAACCTATGTGAATATTTCCACTTAGGGAGTGTGCTTTATGCGTGCATTTCCATTAATTACAAATTTCAAATATTGTTTTAGTGGAATATTTCATTCTTTCAGGAAAAAAAATATGTTTCATAGTAATTATTTATTTTTTCTAACATATGCGAATATTTCCACTTAGAGAGTGTGCAGCTTACCTTGAACATGCCTAGATTTAAAGAAGAGTAAAGCTAGCTTCCAAAGTGAAATTTGTACACAAAAAAAAAATGAAAAAATGAAAATTGAGACATTACTCCTAGAATTTAGAATCTATGGGTCTGTTGAGATATTAGGAATGCTTTCCTTATATCATTTTTTCCTTATATCATTTAGTGTTGAGATATTAGGAATGTTTAGATATTAGGAAAGTTGAGATATTATGAATATTGAGATATTATGAATATTGAGATATTAGGAAAGTTGAGATATTAGGATATTAGTTGTTATTTCCTTATATCATTCTTTCCTTGTATCATTATTTCCCATTCTTAGAATGGTGATTACCCTCTATATATACTCTGTACATGAGCAAATGAAAGAAATCAATGAAAAAACTATCATTTATCAATTTAAAGATGGTATCAGAGCCAGGTTATTGAAATCCTGGATATTTTGTCGCTATGGTAGTCCGACAACAATCAACCATCCTAAGACAAGCCCTAATATTGATAAGTCAACCTTCAAATGCACTCAATGCAATAAGACTGATCCCACCAGTCTGGATATCCCACAATTTTAAAGCAATGACTCTTGGTATGACTAGGAAAACAACGAGGAACCGAGGGTTTGAACCATGGACCTTTAGATCATGTTTAGGCTATCACCACTTTGTTATTAATGATAATGATCGTGATCAACGGAAGAAGGATTCCAAGAAAACCTCGACTACAACTGTTGCTGAAATAAAAACAAAGGCTAATGTTGCTGAGAAAGCCTCTGC